>NC_053024.1:716810928-716953216 GCF_003073215.2 Triticum urartu | reverse complement strand
ATGTTGACCCTGAGTCCGTATGATTATATTTGTAAGAGATAATTACTGTATATATGTAGCCAGTAGTGTCAGATAGATATACGAGAACTTGTTGTTCGACCAATCTCTCGGAGAAGGAGAGGTGGTCGATATCACTTCTCTCTGTATGCATATATGTTCATCACGATCTTCTGTTTCCTTCGTTTGCTTACTAGCTAGCCAGCGTGTCTAGTCCTCTCTATACGTATGTATAGTACGTAGCGTCTACCAAGCACGGACATAAGAGAGGACACTTCTCTCTAGTAATTATAGCTAGCTAACACAATATATGAAACACCTAAATTAACCCCCCAAAACCCCCCCCCCCCCCCCCCTTTCAAAAAAAAAACAAAAACCCCAGCCACAGAAGTGCTGACGCGTGGATGCCTATTGGTCCCGGTTGGTGCCACCAACCGGGACCAAAGGGTCTCCTGACCGGGCTCTGCGCACTGCCCACGTGGAGGGCCTTTAGTCCCGATTCTGGATTGAACCGGGACTAAATGGGGGAGGTATTAGTACCGACACTTTAGTCCCGGTCACTAAAGGCCCTTACGAACCGGGACTATAGGCCCTTTTTCTATCAGTGGCACCACATACCGGGCAAGCGTTCAAATCCTCGTACTCACCGCGGTACAGGATGCAATCATTAGGGCATGCATGTATCTTCTGCACCTCTAACCCTAGAGGGCAGACAACCTTCTTTGCTTCGTACGTACTCTCGGGCAATTCGTTGTCCTTTGGAAGCATATCCTTTATCATTACCAGCAACTTTCCAAATCCCTTGTCAGATACACCATTCTCTGCCTTCCATTGCAGCAATTCTAGTGTGGTGCCCAGCTTTTTCTTGTCACCTACGCAATTCGGGTACAACAATTTTTTGTGATCCTCTAACATGCGATGCAACTTCTTCTTCTCCAAATCACTTGCGCAGTTTCTCTTTGCATCGGCAATGGCCCGACCTAGATCATCAACGGGCTCATCTGATGCCTCTTCTTCAGCTTCTTCCCGCATTGCCGGCTCAGCTTCTTCCCGCATTACCGGCTCAGCTTCTTCCCCCATTGTTGTATCATCGTATTCAGGGAATCCATGGCCAGGATAGCTGTCGTCGTCCTCTTCTTCTTCATTGTCTTCCATCATAACCCCTCTTTCTCCGTGCTTGGTCCAAACATTATAATGGAGAATGAAACCAGACTTAAACAAGTGGACGTGAATGGTTCTTGACGTAGAGTAATTGTGACTATTCTTACAGCGAGCACATGGACAAGGCATAAAACCATCCGCCCGCTTGTTTGCCTCAGCCGCAAGCAGAAAAGTATGCACGCCCTCAACGAACTGGGGAGAGCATCGATCATCGTACATCCATTGCCGGCTCATTTTCATTACACAACACCGAATAGACCAAATTAATACAAGTTCATACATAAAGTTCATACAACACTTAAATGCAACAAACAAATAACTCTCTAGCTAAATCATTTAAATGCAACAACAAATACGATCAAGATCGCAACTAAGGTAACAATGGATCCAACAGCATAATGATACCAAGCCTCACTATCGTTGGCATATTTTCTAATCTTTCTAATCTTCAAGCGCATTTTCTCCATCTTGATCTTGTGATCATCCACGACATCGGCAACATGCAACTCCAATTCCATCTTCTCCCCCTCAATTCTTTTCAATTTTTCTTTCAAGTACTCGTTTTCTCTTTCAACTAAATTTAACCTCTCGGCAATAGGGTCGGTTGGAATTTCCGGTTCACATACCTCCTAGAAAAAATTTCTATGTCAACTTGATGGGCATAATTTGTCATAAACACGAAATGCAACTAGTTTTAAAAGAGAATATACATACCACATCCGAATCATAACAAGGACTAGGGCCGACGGGGACGGATATCAAAACCATGGCACTATATGTATAACAAACAACGTACGGGTAAGATAATTATACGAGTAACTATACATCCAAATCACACAAACATCAATTTTTATATAAAATTTCATGAACAAGAGGCTCACCACAAGGTGGTGCCGGCGACGGGACGGTGCGGGCGATTGACGGTGGTTACGATGGAGATTTAGAAGGCACTAAGTAAATCACACCTACATATGCAAACTAAGTGTTATTTTTGACCTCAAATTGCATATAAATCAAATACTAGCACATATATATATATATCCTCCCAAATTACTAAACTCACAAATTAATCACTATATAAAGCATTGCAAGAGCTAATCTAGCAATGAGAGATGAAAGAACAAAGTTGCTAACCTTTGTGATCATTTGAATGGATGGGGGCCTTCAAATCTTGACAAATTTTGGGCAAAATGTGTGATGAGCTCGAGAGGAAGAGGGGAAGAACAGAGAGGAGAGGGGAAAGGGGAAGAACAGAGCGAGCTCGGGTGGACGAAGGGTTTATGTAGGATGACCTTTAGTACCGGTTCGTGCCAAGAACCGGTAATAAAGGGGCTGGAGGGGCCCCAGTCTGACAACATCCTGCCACCACCCTCATTAGTACCGGTTTGTGGCACGAACCGGTGCTAAAGGTTCGCCACGAACCGGTACTAATGAAAGCGGCCCGGCTAGCCGTTGGAACCGGCACTAATGTATACATTAGTGCCGGCTCAAATACAAACCGGCACTAATGTGCTTCACGTTTGACCCTTTTTCTACTAGTGGGTTGGGGCGTCACCCCGTGACGCCACTTAGGGGAAGTTGAGGCGGTGCCAAGTGGGAGGCGCCCCTTTCATTCTCCTATTTGTACCGAAGAATGTGCTTTGTGTATTATGTGATATTGATGTGAAAAAACTGATATTTACAATAGAACAAACCAACAAAAATGCAACACGTGTAGGTAAGACAGTCACATCATACTGTCACTGTCTTATTTGTACTCTGCACTATTATGAAATCAAAACTGAAAGCACAAGTGCAAAGTTCTTGACTGGAACTACAAGAGAAACCAGTACAAATGTAACACATTCAGACAACGGATCAGCTCTAAAAGAAAAACAGTGACATCATAGATCATAGATATTAACATGTGCATCTGGTGCAACAAGCAGCAATCTTGAAGGTTACATAAGCGATCACATAGATGATAATGGCTCAGCTTGCTCGCGAAGCCCTCTGTCTCAAGCACGTCCCACACCTGCTTCCACTCGAAGGCAAGGAAGACGGTGACAGCGTCGTGGACTACTCCGCGTCCTTCTCTGCCCCACAAGGTGAGGGGCAAGTTGATGTATGCTTGCTCACATATATATAGATAAGAGTTTAGATGCAGGAAGATAATGCTCCAAAAAGTAATTGCATGAATAAAGGTGGATTCCAAAACTGAACGACCAGCACGATTCATAAGATACGGGGACCAGATCTTAGCATAAAACAACCAAAGAATCAGAGGAAAAATAATGGACCAACTAAAGAATCAGAGAAATAATAATGGACTGGTAACTTCATCTTCAAATGAATATAACAATTAGTGGTGGGAAGGGGCTGATGCCTTCCCACCCACCCAGGTTCAAGGCGTGGTACTTGCAATTTGGGTTTGTTCCACCAATTATACTGTAGAGGTTCCCTTACAGTCTTTTTGTTAAAAAAACAATTAATTAGCATAGATGCAGAGCTCGATCGCATAAACAAAACAAAGAAAGCTTTCCACCATAGGTCTCCTTTAGCTTTGCCCTACTATCTTCTTTCTCAGATATGCAGAACATCAGCATAAATTATGACATTGTATTAAACAACTTTTGGTTGACAGATCAACTGAAAAAAAAAATCATAACTGAAAGACAAATTTGCTAAAAAAATCATAAATGTACATGAGACAACCATAATCTCCATATTCTCAAGGCATTTATCGAAAAGATGCCCATATCTATAATTGAAATAGGAATTATACAACAATCATAGGGATAGATTCGAGGTAACAGTAAACACGCTGGACCAGGAAAAAGAAGAGCCCAAAGTATACGTCCATGAAGCTTCCAGACCAGCCCTTTAGATCTCCTCATATGCAGCTAGTCCATCTCTTATATGAGTCTGTCGCCGGTTGAGCGCCAACGAGGAGGAAGGGACACGCTCTCATCCACCAATCACCGTCACCGCGCACGAGCTCAGATCCGGAGGCGTCGGCCCGAGCTCCGGCTACCAGCTTCCAGACCGACGACGCAAGGAGAGGAGAAGGATGTGGTCCATTCCTTGAACCTTACACACATGGAAAAATTCACGAGCTGCTTCTTCTCAGTAGCAGAACAGACAAACAACTAAAGATCGAGTAGAAAGTAACCTAGTATGAAGCTGCAAAGTGCTAGGATGGACCAGATGGATGAAGCGAGAATCATTAGAAGTAGGTTGTAGTGCAAATTAAATTAGAGCAAAAAGTCACCATATTATATTGTACAGTGAGAATTACGCAGGGTCAAGGAGGACTTTTAGCAAAGGCTGAAAAGTTAAACCATAGTATAAATAACTCAGGGCACTCAGGCCTAACCGTAACTTCCAAATTTACAGGTACAAATGCATATTTGGAGAAGTTGAGACCACTATGTGGGCCAACCTCATTCGTGAAATGATACTAAAACTGAACCATCAAATTAACTTTTCAGCAGAATAAAGTAAAAAAATGAGTTCCACCAGGGCTTGGAAAGCATAAAATGTCATTTACTCAAGCAGGCATAAATGTAAACATGATATGTTGAACTTGGCACACAATTACAAACAACTGAGCGAGAAGAGAAATAATTGACCATGAGTTTCTCTTATCTTACTTCAATCTCCCAACTGGAAACAAAACCAGTTGTTTGATTACAGTGACTTTCACTTTTCTTGTTAAATTACCCAATTGAAAACAATACATAGAGATTTACCATGCTGTCTTAATTCTTCTCCGTCGAACCAAACGGCGGTGTCACTTACCTTTTAACTGCCGGCAACCATATCAGTCATCGCCATCACATCCCCCTGCATCGCCCATCAACATCTATCAGCGATGTCTTGCACCACACTATCATAAGATGTAAAGTCTAGAAGCGCTAATAATAGAACCACTTCAGTCTATGATCAAACAATTGATAATGGAATGTTGCATGAAGTTCTATGGAGTAATGACATGAACGACAAAAATACCTAGTTTGCAACTCTTAGGCATGGTTCATCTTCAGATATGCTCCAATATATCATAGTTAAGTTTAAATAATCAGCCTAATTTGGAGCCAATAACACAAATAGTCTCTCATCTAATCCTGCTCCTACTACCATGCCAAGAGATATCTCCAAGTTATATTCAGAAAAGCATGATGCATGGTTAAATGGTTACGGAAAAGGATCTCGCCTTGTTCTAGCAGAACATGTAGTGAACCATAAACATGGTAAATGTTCTTTGAATTCATGGACTCATCAGTTGCTACTTGTGTGGAGTGTTGGCACCTAAATAAATTTGGAGGAAGCAAATGGTCAGAAAAAGCAGCTTACATTTCTCAAATTTCTTCTTTTGCTCTTCCAAAGGCGGTGGAGGAACATATGATGCAGTATCAATGATTGCTTGTCATCAAATAGTTAAATACGCTATACGAGAAAAGGGCAGCAACAACATGAACCCTATGCAAGTTGCTTCTAGGCAAAGATTTGAAATGGACAAGGCGTACCTGTATTCTGCAAAGCATCTTCAATATTGCCCCTAGTGTGATAAGCATGTCACTTGTTGTCCAAAGAAGACAAAAAAAAAGAAATAGCTAAGTGATATTTACTTCTGTGTCCTAGTTTTTGTAGATGACATCACAAGTTCACCATCTTATCCTGTTCTTTTCCTGGACATCCGGAAACTTAAATTGTAAGAAACCTCTCTAAATATGAAATATATAATACAAAAGTAAGTACAAGGAAAATAGATAATCAGATGCATCCATCAAAAGTAAACATCATAATACAGAATCGTCTTCAGACATGATAGTAACATAAACAAATAATATGTGCAAATTAAGGTATTCAAACCATTTGGAATATCCGTTCCTTAATCCTCTCCCCAAGCCAATGAGCTTTCTCAACATTGAACCGCATGTCAACCTTTGTATTTACTGCAAAATAGTGGTACACATTTTAGCGTGAAGTGGTAACATCAGCATCCTTAAGTAATCACTATCTGGACATCCTTAATATAAATAAATGGGGAATCTGGTTTGACGGCCTGGACACTGAATGCACGATACAATCCTAGCTCTGAATCCAACCCACTTGTTTGGTTTGAGGATTGGAATATATTTGGTAAATTTAATGGACCATCCCATGATGGACTCACCTATCCTAGGATAAGGTGATCCCTCAGACAAAACACCCTACCAATGGGGCAACAACAATTCTTTGAACCTGGCAAGTGATGAAACAAAACATGCTACTGCTGACTTGGAAATGTTCGACAAAACAAATCAGCCATTAGTTTCACAATGCCGAACCATAGTTTCACAATGTTGAACCAACAAAAATTCAGACATACTACGCAAAAATATCAATGCAGTGATAAATAAGGAGAATGTACAAACAGCAAACCTTTATTAACATTCTGACCACCCGCACCCCCACTTCTTGCAAAGCTAACAGTAACAAGATCTGCACACATAGTGGGCTATTTCAGAACAGCTTGGCAAACCCACGTAATGGTTGGATACATAGTCATCAGGATCAAACGTTCAGAAATATCACTGGGATACAGAATGCAAAACTAATACTGTTGATATAAATAGTTGTAATGGATGCTATATTTATGGTCACAGTTTAGCGAATTCTTAAAACTATTTTCCTTATTCTAGTTCATAGTCAAATACCTGCAACAAGCCGTGACGAGAATATGCATTTTACTTGCGAGGAGTCACCTAGCAATAATAAGACTAGATGTTCCATTACCTCTTACATGAACCTACAGGTTAGATAAAGCAATTTACTAACCAAAAGTTTGTTATTACCTCCCATCTATACCTAATATTTACTCTGTCTCTCCTTCCTTTTTTTGCTTCAAGCTATAAGGCAAGCAAGCGTAGCTACTTCTCAAGATTAATTAACTTCTTTTCCACACTGCCAGTTTCTGCTTAATAAAAGCAGATTGGCAACAGAGCAACCAAATCAACTTCACAGCTAGCATTCACCACACTGTCAGCTTAAAATTTATAGGTAGATACACAGATACTTGAATGAGCAATCAGGAGGCTCCCTGGGGGCTTCAGGTGCCCATTTTGTGCTCCGTAAATAACATTTTACTACAGAGACATTGTAATCCTCCTGAGCCTTTAGCAAATACGGTAACTCGATCGAGATCCCCATCTTCTATGTTTCTAGTCACAAGCTACAAATTTAAAACTGCAGCCTGATGTTGTGCTTCTTTCCTTGTACTACCAATGCCTTCACCCACTTTTTCTCCCACTATCAAAACCTAAATACATGAAGCAAGCTGAAGAACACTAAAAGAGACAATAACAAAAATTTCCACCCAGTCCGCCATTAGAGGACAGAGGGAGCGGGGAAGGCAGGGGAGGTGGGGAGGGGCGCACCAGATCGGACAATTTGATGAGGCCCTCCAGACGGGAGTCGTTCTTGACGTTGAGGCAACGGAAGGAGATGCAGCCGGCGAAGTTGGGCGGGGGTGGGTCGACGAGGTGGTCAACGTCGAGGACGGAGTACGGGGTCTCGGCCATGAGCTTCTCGTAGCGGGGGGAGGAGATGAACCCATCCGCCCCGAACACGGCGTTCAGATCCAGCCTGCCGCCGTTGGCGGGCGTCGGCGGCGGCGGCAACCCAATTGGGGAGGAAAAACGAGAGAGAGAAGAAAGGAGGAGAAGACGTGTACGGGGAGAAAAGAACGCTGGCCAATACGTTTCCGTCCGAGCAGACGACTTGACCTGCAAAGTTCGATCCCGATTGGCGCCCTGAATAGTGCGGCTGTGATGACGTGTCTATCGGCAGGGGATGCCATTTGCGCCACCGTTAATGGGTTTAATTGCCTTATTTTGCAGGCCGATGATTATTTAAAAAAAAACTTGTAAAGAAAAAAAAGGAGATAACAATTGGACAAACACATGATTTGATGACAGTACCTGCTGTGTTGGTATGTATCAAACGGCATGTGGTCAGACCGGCAAGTTGGTGGTGAGCCAAGAAGGGTTGGCTAGTCTAATAAAAAATGATGGTTACAGTGCTACATACCGAGTGTCGGGGCAATTTGCATCTCTGATGGTTACTAATGTGAAAAAGTATATTTCATAAGTACAAAGCATGCTTCCATTAAACGATTAGCAACGCATGCATGTAAACTGTGAGCCTAGTGTAAAATGGACTGCGTCCCGTGATTAGTACGAGTTGATTAGCTAATGTGCTACAGTGATTATCAAATAATGATTGCCTAAGACGCCTAGAAAAGGTTTGACTACATGAGCAACTTATATGTGAATAAGATTTATTTTGCTAACCGGGATAAACAACCCAGCCGAACGTACAAACTATTCGGTGCCCTGACCTGTGCCGAAAGATGGTACAAGTTGCAACCTGTTCTAGAATGCGGCCTATCATGGTGCTGGCTCATGGGATATCTGCGGCGCGTGCTGCTCGAATCCAGGACCAACCTTGCTACATTACGCGGTCAATGCTGCCAGGAGAAAAACAGACGCAGCTTCCTTATACATTGCTCAATAAATGCTCGATGATGATCGAAATGCATGTGAATGGTTGGGATAAGCATACCACTGGACGCCGTGCACCAAAGAAGCTTTTTGATCCTTAGCTAGGCTACTTGGCATGATGTTTTTACTCGGGTACATGCTCTCACAAAGAAGATAATACTATATGCCCTGTTGCTTTATTGCATTGGTTTGTATACAGAGTACAAAGTACCTAGAAAATTCCAATGTGCCTATCTACGAGCCTGGACCCGGTTTTATATAGTATACCAGGGACCCTAGGGTAAATATATCCTAGTCGGCTACGTATATAATGGTAGAGTCCTCCACGGGTCTAGCTTCCTGTCTTGCAAACCAAGTCTTGTGGAACCTTCTTATTATATGCCATGGGCCATCTGAAGTGGCGCAAGACAAAACCGACAAAGGGATTCTTAACCCGGCCCACTAGACCGGGAGTCAATATAGTGAGAGCCCCCTTAGCCGAGACACTGTCATGCGATAACTTGCAGACCAGGCGGTGGGTGCGTGATATATCCGAAGGTAAGGCGAGTGGCCTATGTCGAGCACTCGTCTTACAGGGAGACAAATCATTTTTTGTATTTTAGAAAAATGCAATGTATAAGCTGAGCCCGCGAGAGAGGGCACTCGATACCGCCCGTTGTCACGGAGACGTCACGTGCGGCAAGCACGGCCACGTGGCAACATTGTTTAGCGTGCGTGTCACATAATTAAGCCGGGTGTTTTGGTAACTATATGACAAGAATTGGGCTTAAGTCGAGTGCTTTGGTCGCTACTCGGCATAGAGTGTTGTAAATCTAGTTTCTTTGCTTCGCCATGTGTTTCGCTGCTTTGGCTCGGCTTACACTGATATAAGCCAAGTGGCCAACAATTTATACTCGGGTTATGGAGAAGCACAAGGCCAAAAATAATTTTTGCTGTAGTGATGCATGCCTGCACTTTGAGTTAGAGCATCTCCAGCCGTTCGGCCCCCTAGGGGCTTGAAATGGCGCCGCCTGGAGGTGCGCTGGCTGAAAAATCGGCATGGGGCGATCGGTTTCGCAGCCACCGCCCCCAGGTTGCCCCCACGCGCTATTTTTTTTAAGTTTTTCAAAACATAATCAGCCAAAATTCGGCCAAATATGACACATAATTCGGCGAAATTCGGGTGTTCCATCGTTTTTGACATATTGAAAACATAATTAAAAAAACAACAACTACTGCAGCGCCGCCTACAGGCCAAGAGCTTGCCGAAGGGGCTGTAGTCGCCGCCGTCGTCGTCGTCCTCCTCCTTCTGCACGCCGCCACCATCCCCGCTGCTTCCCTGCCCTGGGTCGCCTTGGCGACGGATTTGGCTGGCGGCGGTGCCTCGTCGTCGCTGTCCTCGAGGACGATGACGCCTCCCTCGTCGCGGCCGCGGTGCCGAGCGGCGATCTCCTCGAGGGTGCGGCGCTGGCGCTCCATCTCCAACCAGACGTAGTCCTCGCGCGCCCACTTGATGGCGGCCTCGTCGGCGGCGGCCATGTCGTCATGCTCGCTCTTGACAGCGACGAGCCCCGGCTCTGTCTTTGGCTTGACGAGGCGGGAGGAGGGAGCAGAGGAGCCACCACCGCCCTCGTTGATGACGAGGGCGCCGCCCGAGCGACATCTCCACGGGCTCGGCCTTGACGTTGGTGAGCACCGGCGAACCGGAGGAGCGGGAGGAGGAGGATGAAGAGGACCCGCCCGCCATGCGCCTCGGCAGCCAAGGACCGCCACTCCGGCGGGGGACCAGTGCCGGTGCCGTCGTGTACTCGAGCGGCGGCTCGTTGCCTCCCTCGAGGTGCTCGAGGACGAAGTGGAGCGTGCGTCCGGAGACGCCCCACCACAGGCGACAACCGTCGGAGTTGTGGCGCCCCCTCACCGGCGCGTTGTTGGTGGAGGCCAGTTGTTCCTTGTGGCTGCGTTGGAAGTACGACGCCCACTGCGCGTGGTTCTTGGCGGCGTACTCCGAACGGCCACACACCTCCTCCGGCAGGGAGGCCCGAATGCGCACGATCTCGCCGTGGAAGCCATCAGCGTCAGGCGGCGGGGGACGGGGACACCTCCAGCGCTGAGCCTCCACCTCCCCGGCACGCGCATATCAGGCGGCGATGCTGAGTAGTTGGCCTCGTGGAGGAGGTAGGCCTCCCACTCGTGCAGGTGGCGGCAGCCGAAGCCGTTGGCCGCCATGCCATCGCAGGGGAATCTCTCTCCCATCAGTGGTTGTAGACGCTGTAGGCAGGGAGAGAAGAGAGAGAGACGAAATGGGGCGTCGGTGGCGAGAGAGGGGCTGCGGGGGAAGGAGAGTGCATCCACTGGTGAGAGAGGGGCGGCTTTTATAGCTGCCGAGGGGCGGTAGACGTGTGTAAGCGTGGTGGGAGGGGAGGGACGCGTCGCCGAGCCATCACTGCGCCGCCCGTGAGAAATCAATGGAAGGCTGGCCGGCGGCAGCCTTGGCATTGATTCCTCGCAGGAAAACGAGGCGATGAGGAACACGAGATGCGGCTGGTCGTTGACTTGCTGGGTCCATCGGGCTTTTCGTGCCAAAAACGACCCCCCTGCGCCCCCGGGCGACCCCCAGCACGCTGGGTTTGGCCTGGGCTCGCCGGCGCCAGTTTCAGGCCTAACCGGCGAAAATTGGGCTTCTGGGGCGCGACTGGGACGCTTTTTAGCGTCGGCGCTAAAAAAGTGCCTTTGGAGGGCCTCTTGGGGGGGGGGGGGGTGAGTGGAGATGCTCTTAGTGCTGGTCTACCAGATTGTTGGGGAACGTAGTATTTCAAAAAATTTCCTACGATCACGTAAGATCTATCTGGAAGAAGCATAGCAATGAGCGGGGATAGTGTGTCCATGCACCCTCGTAGACCGAAAGCGGAAGCGTTAAGTAACGCGGTTGATGTAGTCGAACATCTTCGTGATCCAACCGATCAAGTACCGAACGCACGGCACCTCCGCGATATGCACACGTTCAGCTCGGTGACGTCCCTCGAACTCTAGATCGAGCTGAGGCCAAGGGAGAGTTCCATCAGCATGAAGGCGTGATGACGGTGATGATGAAGTTACCGACATAGAGCTTCGCCTAAGCACTACGACGATATGACCGAGGTGTGTAACTGTGGAGGGGGCCACCGCACATGGCTAAGACAAATCTTGAGTGCCTTTGGGGGTGCTCCCCTCCCGTATATAAAGGAGGGAGGGAGGAGGCGACCGGCCTAGGGGGCGCGCCAAGCATAGGGAGTCCTACTAGGACTCCCAAGTCCTAGTAGGATTCCCTTTCCTATTCGGAGTAGGAGAGAAGGAAAGAGAGGGAGAGGGAGAAGAAAAGGGGGGCCGCGCCCCCACCCCTTGTCCAATTCGGTTTGGGCAGGGGGGAGATGCGCGCCACCTCTTGGCCCTTCTCCCCTCTCTCCACTAAAGCCCAATAAGGCCCATTACTTCTCCCAGCGAATTCCCGTAACTCTCCGGTACTCCGAAAAATATCCGAATCACTCGGAACCTCTTTGATGTTCGAATATAGCCTTCCAATATATGAATATTTACCTCTCGACCATTTCGAGACTCCTTGTCACGTCCGTGATCTCATCCGGGACTCCGAACAACCTTCGGTCATCAAATCACATAAACTCATAATACAAATCGTCATCGAATGTTAAGCATGCGGACCCTATGGGTTCAAAAACTATGTAGACATGACCGAGACTCATCTCCGGTCAATAACCAATAGCGGAACCTGGATGCTCCTATTCGCTCCTACATATTCTACGAAGATTTTTATCGGTCAAACCGCATAACAACATACGTTGTTCCCTTTGTCATCGGTATGTTACTTGCCCGTGATTCGATCGTCGTTATCATCATACCTAGTTCAATCTCGTTACCGGAAAGTCTCTTTACTCGTTCCATAATGCACCATCCCGCAACTAACTCATTAGTCACATTGCTTGCAAGGGTTATATTGATGTGCATTACCGAGAGGGCCCAGAGATACCTCTCCGATACACGGAGTGACAAATTCTAATTTCGATCTATGCCTACCCAACAAACACCTTCGAAGACACCTGTAGAGCATCTTTATAATCACCATTTACGTTGTGACGTTTGATAGAACACAAGGTGTTCCTACGGTATTCGGGAGTTGCATAATCTCATAGTCAGAGGAACATGTATAATTCATGAAGAAAGCAATAGCAATAAAACTCAATGATCATAGTGCTAACCTAAAGGATGGGTCTTGTCAATCACATCATTCTCTAATGATGTGATCCTGTTCATCAAACAGCAACTCATGTCAATGGATAGGAAACTTAAGCATCTTTGATTAACGGGTTAGTCAAGTAGAGGCATACTAGTGACACTCTGTTTGTCTATGTATTCACACATGTACGAAGTTTCTGATTAATACAATTCTAGCATGAATAATAAACATTTATCATGAAATAAGGAACTATAAATAAAAACTTAATTATTGCCTCTAGTGCATATTTCCTTCAGTCTCCCACTTGCACTAGAGTCAATAATCTAGTTCACATTATGTGATTTAACACCAATAGTTCACATCTTTATGTGATTAACCCCCATAGTTCACGTCGCCATGTGACCATCACACAAAAAGTTTACTAGAGTCAATAATCTAGTTCACATTGCTATGTGATTAATACTCAAGAGTAATAAGGTATGATCATGTTTTGCCTGTGAGAGAAATTTTTAGTCTACGGGTCTGCAACATTCAGATCCGTATGTATTTTACAAATTTCTATGTCTACAATGCTCTGCACGGAGCTACTCTAGTTAATTGCTCCCACTTTTCAATATGTATCTAGATCGAGACTTTAGAGTCATCCAGATCGGTGTCAAAGCTTGCATCGACGTAACTCTTTACGACGAACTCTTTTGTCACCTGCATAACCGAGAAACATTTCCTTATTCTACTAAGGATAATTTTGACCGCTGTCCAGTGATTCACTCCTGGATCACTATTGTACCCTCTTGCCAAACTCATGGTAATGTACACAATAGGTCTGGTACACAGCATAGCATACTTTATAGAACCTATGACTGAGGCATAGGGAATGACTTTTCATTCTCTTTCTATTTTCTGTCGTTGTCGGGTTTTGAGTCTTTACTCAACTTCACACCTTGCAACACATGCAAGAACTCCTTCTTTGATTGTTCCATTTTGAACTGCTTCAAAATCTTGTCAAGCTATGTACTCATTGAAAAAACTTATCAAGCGTCATATTCTATTTCTATAGATCTTGATGCTCAACATGTAAGTAGCTTCACCGAGGTCTTTCTTTAGAAAACTCCTTTCAAACACTCCTTTATGCTTTTCATAAAATTCTACATTATTTCCGATCAATAATATGTTATTCACATATACTTATCAGAAAGGCTGTAGTGCTCCCACTCACTTTTTTATAAATACAGACTTCACCGCAAGTCTGTATAAAAATATTTATTGAAAATTTGAAGTGTACATGCTGAAATTGTGTATACATAGTAAAGGGTGAATTGGGTAAGGTGGCAAAGATGGGCATTTTTACCTGCGGGTATTACCCGCACCCGGCCGGGTACGAGTATGGAAACAATCTGAAACCCGAGGCGCGGGTACGGGTATGGGTTTGGGCGAAAAATATTGATACGAGTAAAAGTTTGGGCGAAAAATATTGATACAGGTAAGGGTTTGAACGACCATTACCCGCACCTGCCGGTTTGCTTCTAAGTTTAATGGGCAGGAAAGTAGACTTCTAAGTTTGACCTCGCTGTCCTTGTGGCCTTCGAGCTGGAGTTCGCAAAGCGGGCTCGTGGCATTAGCACAGTAAACCACGTCATTTTGGTTGTTGTAGTCGTCTTCAAACCAGAAGAGAAGCATCGGGCTAGAGCTAGATCCTGCCACGATAGTAAACACCTCGCTTTCCTGAGGGATCGGCGCAGCGAAGGAGAGCATGTCACCAGCGAAGAGGTTGAGGACACGAGCAGGGTGCAGGCCCTTGGTGGGGTGGGGACGATGAGACCATCGAATGCACCGACCATAAAAAATACAATTTGCACAGCTTAACTGATCATAAAAAATATTTTTTTTGTATATTTTGAAAGTAATGATGAATGAATAGCATATCTACTACCTCTATAAAAGCACGAGAGTGCGGAGAACCAAATCATCCTATTCATCGAAACCTGCAATCCGATGGTCTACATCCTCCAGCCTACTAAACGTGTTTTATGCTTTAATTACTCACCATGCCATCGTTAATGAAATTGGCCACTTACGAAACGTAATCCCCTCGCTAATGAAACGACTTAAGCCCCACGCTCGCGAAACAGACTCCTCGCCACGCTCGGGAACTGCTCGCCCCCACGCTCGAGCCCACCACGCCCGGGAACCGCCGCGCCCCTGCCTCCCCATTCTCACCGTCGGTCGCCCCACCCCGCCCGCACCGGTCGCCTCCCGCCGCTCAGCGCCGCCGGTCGACAGGGTCCGCACCCGCCGCTAGCCCCCACCCCGCCCGCACCGGCCGCCTCCCGCTGCTCAGCGCCGCTACTCGAGGATGCTTTGCCGGCTTCCCGCAGTTGCCATCGGCATCAAGCTTGGAGGGAACGAGCTCCTCTTGGCTCCCATCTGCCTCGCCTTCGCGACCACGGTCCTCCGCTCCGCTCGCCCTCCGTCGCCGGCCGCCGATCCTCTCCTCGGACGCCGCCCCGCCGTTCCTCTTCTGCTTCCCCGCGAGTGTGAGCAGCCCCCCGCCGGTTCTCCTCTTCTGCCCCAAGAAGGCGGGAGAGCGTGAGCATCCCGCCGGCCTTCATCTGCTGCCCCACAGAAGGACGTGAGCGCGGGGTGGCGGCGTCCTTTGAAATCCTTTAACTGGGTTACTGAGATTTAGTATTTCTGATCTTCTTCAGTCTTTCGAATAATCGATTGCTGAGATCTTGATCTTGATGTTGCATTTTTCTTGTTTTATTTAAGATTGGTTTTAGATGTAGAGTTGGGTTCATTTTGGATGTGAATGTTGGTTTTTAGATTACTCAATGGTTCATTGCAGAATGGTTTTGGTTGTTGGTGCAGGGAAGCTTTGCATCAATGTTAGACCCCCATTCAAGGTCATGTTCATCCCGGAAGAGCGGAGGCAGATTGTGTTATTTGCACAAGGTATACACAGTATACGTCTCTAACATCATGTCAGTTGATTAAACAAGAGAAGAACTTCTGTTGTTTTGTGAAAGTACAGTTGTATGTCTTATAACATTGTCTTCCGCTGTAATCCTTGGTGCAGAATGCCAATTTTATGCCATCGAGATCATCAACCTTCCGATGGATCTGAGAAAGACACCACCTATTGCTTGTCTGAACTTGTGTTGTTCATTGTTTGTAGGTTTCCCAATCTCTCCTGAAGCTTATCCTTTTTGATAGAATCGATCAATTAGCCCGTCTCAAGGTCTTCCCAGATATGCGGCCTTGTTGGAACAAATGGAGTTGGAAAATCCACATCACTTAAAGTCTTAGCTGGCAAGCTGAAACCTCATGTGGGATGATTCAAATTATATCTTCTAAAAAAGATATTCCCTATATTGTGACCTGCTCAAGATAGTCTTATTTAGCTTTGCATTATTTTTTGTGCAGAATCCGGCAAGAGATCATCACATACTTCTAGGGTTCTGAGCTTCAGAATTATTTTACATGTATATTGGAGGACCTGAAGGTAATGCACCGCTACCTTACATACTTCTTTGGACAATTTTCTAATTTGGCAGGTTTAATTCAAGACTACAATTTTCTAATTTTCTAATTTGGACAATGTATGTGCCCCTTAGAAGACGACTTTATAAAATTCATATGCAGTACTATTTTTTGTGTGTGATGCATAGCCAGGACAACCTAACTATCTGATCTTTGGGATGCTACTTTTGTGCACACAGGCAACAAAAACCGGTAGCAACGACAATGTTTGCTATGTAGATCAATACCTGCTACATATGCATTGTTTCCTGTTATGATCAATTCCTGCTACACCTACATTGGAACCTATGATGCATTGCGAGACCTGGAACGGCTTCAATTTTGACTTTTTTTTGTTTCAGAGCTGTTTAATCCAGCAATGAAACGCAGGTCATCGCCCATTCTACTCGCAACATCGGCACAAACTGCCGCTGCTGACCATCATTATTCGGTCGTAATCCCGGCGTCCTCCTCCTGTTGTGCCCTTGGCTTATTGCCTCGAGGTGCCACCCAAATGCGCGTGGCTGCAAAAGTGTTTCATCATGGTCAGGCGCAGGTAGATGACAACAAGCTGCAGAACAATGAGCAGCTCGACAGAGGAGTACCGACGCAACGCTCGCCATAGGGAATTGGGAAGGTACAGAGTTGGGTACGTAATCTTCCTCGGTCGTCACTTTTTTTTAAACTATCTTCGCCACAGAATGATTCTTGATGGCACTACCTCTCATTTATGTTTCCTTTTCAGCATAATCATATCCCAGTGTGTTGTATATTCTTTTCTCCAATGAGGGTCTGTTGCATGACCAATTCATTTCGACCTTCTATCTGATTGCCAGTCTGGTGACGACTTTCTGATAATTTGTATGTCTTTTGGACTGGTTATTAGTTTCTGAAATTAAGGTACTGTGATTTGGGAGGAATAGATGCGTATGGACTGTTGTTACATTGCAGGAGAGTGAATTGTGATCATTTTCCTATTGTGTATACTCTGTTCTATGTAATCAGATTTTCCTTTAGCCTCTTAAAGATATTTCTCCACTTCTTTCTCATTGGTTTGTTTGCAGCCTGATTATATGTTGTATGTGCTCTCCCATTAATGTCTCAGGCCTATTAATCCATATATTAATTGTTCCTGAATTTCTGCAGGCTCCCCTGATCACTATATTTATTGGGAAGCTTGGTACAAGACAATCTTAGTTTGGGCTATGATGCAACAATAGGTATGTGCTTTTTAACCGTGTTTTGGGTGTTCATTTTTAAGTGCAGTACAAATGTCATGTAAATATGCCCTAGAGGCAATAATAAAGTTATTATTTATTTCCTTATATCATGATAAATGTTTATTATTCATGCTAGAATTGTATTAACCGGAAACATAATACATGTGTGAATACATAGACAAACAGAGTGTCACTAGTATGCCTCTATTGACTAGCTCGTTAATCAAAGATGGTTATGTTTCCTAACCATGAACAATGAGTTGTTATTTGATTAACGAGGTCACATCATTAGTTGAATGATCTGATTGACATGACCCATTCCATTAGCTTAGCACCCGATCGTTTAGTATGTTGCTATTGCTTTCTTCATGACTTATACATGTTCCTATGACTATGAGATTATGCAACTCCCGTTTGCCGGAGGAACACTTTGGATGCTACCAAACGTCACAACGTAACTGGGTGATTATAAAGGAGCATTACAGGTGTCTCCAAAGGTAGATGTTGGGTTGGCGTATATCGAGATTAGGATTTGTCACTCCGATTGTCGGAGAGGTATCTCTGGGCCCTCTCGGTAATACACATCACATAAGCCTTGCAAGCATTACAACTAATATGTTAGTTGTGAGATGATGTATTACGGAACGAGTAAAGAGACTTGCCGATAACGAGATTGAACTAGGTATTGGATACCGACGATCGAATCTCGGGCAAGTAACATACCGATGACAAAGGGAACAACGTATGTAGTTATGCGGTCTGACCGATAAAGATCTTCGTAGAATATGTAGGAGCCAATATGGGCATCCAGGTCCCGCTATTGGTTATTGACCGGAGACATGTCTCGGTCATGTCTACATTGTTCTCGAACCCGTAGGGTCCGCACACTTAAGGTTACGATGACAGTTACATTATGAGTTTATGCATTTTGATGTACCGAAGGTTGTTCGGAGTCCCGGATGTGATCACGGACATGACGAGGAATCTCTAAATGGTCGAGACGTAAAGATTGATATATTGGAAGCCTATGTTTGGACATCGGAAGTGTTCCGGGTGAAATCGGGATTTTACCGGGTTACCGGAACCCCCCGGGAGCCATATGGGCCTTCATGGGCCTTAGTGGAAAGGTGAAAGGGCTGCCCACAAGGGCTGCGCGCCTCCCCCCTTCCCCTAGTCCTATTAGGACTAGGAGAGGTGGCCGGCCACCCCTCTCCCTCTTTCCCCCTCGGGGAATCCTAGTTGGAATAGGATTGGGAGGGGAGTCCTACTCCCGGAAGGAGTAGGACTCCTCCTGCGCCTCCCTCCTTGGCCGGCCAGCCTCCCCCTCTACTCCTTTATATACGGAGGCAGGGGACACCTCAAGACACACAAGTTGATCCACGTGATCTATTCCTTAGCCGTGTGCGGTGCCCCCTGCCACCATATACCTCGATAATACTGTAGCGGAGTTTAGGCGAAGCCTTGCTGCTGTAGTTCATCAAGATCGTCACCACGCCGTCGTGCTGACGAAACTCTTCCCCGACACTTTGCTGGATCGGAGTCCGGGGATCGTCATCGAGCTGAACGTGTGCTCGAACTCGGAGGTGCCGTAGTTTCGGTGCTTGATCGGTTGGATCGTGAAGACGTACGACTACTTCCTCTACGTCGTGTCATCGCTTCCGCAGTCGGTCTGCATTGGGTACGTATACAACACTCTCCCCCTCGTTGCTATGCATCACATGATCTTGCGTGTGCGTAGGAGATTTTGAAATTACTACGAAACCCAACAGTGGCATCCGAGCCTAGGTTATTTATGTTGATTTTATATGCACGAGTAGAACACAAGTGAGTTGTGGACGATACAAGTCATACTGCCTACCAGCATGTCATACTTTGGTTCGGCGGTATTGTTGGACGAGACGACCCGGACCAACCTTACGCGTACGCTTACGCGAGACCGGTTCCCTCGACGTGCTTTGCACATAGATGGCTTGCGGGCGACTGTCTCTCCAACTTTAGTTGAACCGAGTGTGGCTACGCCCGGTCCTTGCGAAGGTTAAAACGGAGTCTATTTGACAAACTATCGTTGTGGTTTTGATGCGTAGGTGAGATTGGTTCTTACTTAAGCCCGTAGCAGCCACGTAAAACATGCAACAACAAAGTAGAGGACGTCTAACTTGTTTTTGCAGGGCATGTTGTGATGTGATATGGTCAAGGCATGATGCTGAATTTTATTGTATGAGATGATCATGTTTTGTAACCGAGTTATCGGCAACTGGCAGGAGCCATATGGTTGTCGCTTTATTGTATGCAATGCAATCGCGATGTAATGCTTTACCTTATTACTAAACGGTAGTGATAGTCGTGGAAGCATAAGATTGGCGAGACGACAACGATGCTACGATGGAGATCAAGGTGTCGCGCCGGTGACGATGGTGATCATGACGGTGCTTCGGAGATGGAGATCACAGGCACAAGATGATGATGGCCATATCATATCACTTATATTGATTGCATGTGATGTTTATCTTTTATGCATCTTATCTTGCTTTGATTGACGGTAGCATTATAAGATGATCTCTCACTAAATTATCAAGAAGTGTTCTCCCTGAGTATGCACCGTTGCGAAAGTTCTTCGTGCTGAGACACCACGTGATGATCGGGTGTGATAGGCTCTACGTTCAAATACAACGGGTGCAAAACAGTTGCGCACGCAGAATACTCAGGTTATACTTGACGAGCCAAGCATATACAGATATGGCCTCGAAACACGGAGACCGAAAGGTCGAGCGTGAATCATATAGTAGATATGATCAACATAAAGATGTTCACCGATGAAACTACTCCATCTCACGTGATGATCGGACATGGTTTAGTTGATTTGGATCACGTGATCACTTAGAGGATTAGAGGGATGTCTATCTAAGTGGGAGTTCTTAAGTAATATGATTAATTGAACTTAAATTTATCATGAACTTAGTACCTGATAGTATCTTGCTTGTTTATGTTGATTGTAGATAGATGGCTCGTGCTGTTGTTCCATTGAATTTTAATGCGTTCCTTGAGAAAGCAAAGTTGAAAGATGATGGTAGCAATTACACGGACTGGGTCCGTAACTTGAGGATTATCCTCATTGCTGCACAGAAGAATTACGTCCTGGAAGCACCGCTGGGTGCCAGGCCTGCTGCCGGAGCAACGCCAGATGTTATGAACATCTGGCAGAGCAAAGCTGATGACTACTCGATAGTTCAGTGTGCCATGCTTTACGGCTTAGAATCGGGACTTCAACGATGTTTTGAACGTCATGGAGCATATGAGATGTTCCAGGAGTTGAAGTTAATATTTCAAGCAAATGCCCAGATTGAGAGATATGAAGTCTCCAATAAATTCTATAGCTGCAAGATGGAGGAGAACAGTTCTGTCAGTGAGCATATACTCAAAATGTCTGGGTATAATAATCACTTGATTCAATTGGGAGTTAATCTTCCAGATGATTGCGTCATTGACAGAATTCTCCAATCACTGCCACCAAGCTACAAGAGCTTCGTGATGAACTATAATATGCAAGGGATGAACAAGACTATTCCCGAGCTCTTCGTGATGCTGAAAGCTGCGGAGGTAGAAATCAAGAAAGAGCATCAAGTGTTGATGGTCAACAAGACCACTAGTTTCAAGAAAAAGGGCAAAGGAAAGAAGAAGGGGAACTTCAAGAAGAACAGCAAGCCAGTTGCTGCTCAAGAGAAGAAACCCAAGTCTGGACCTAAGCCTGAAACTGAGTGCTTCTACTGCAAGCAGACTGGTCACTGGAAGCGGAACTGCCCCAAGTATTTGGCGGATAAGAAGGATGGCAAAGTGAACAAAGGTATATGTGATATACATGTTATTGATGTGTACCTTACTAATGCTCGCAGTAGCACCTGGGTATTTTATACTGGTTCTGTTGCTAATATTTGCAACTCGAAAAAAGGCTACAGATTAAGCGAAGATTGGCTAAGGATGAGGTGACGATGCGCGTGGGAAACGGTTCCAAAGTCGATGTGATCGCGGTCGGCACGCTACCTCTACATCTACCTTCGGGATTAATATTAGACCTAAATAATTGTTATTTGGTGCCAGCGTTGAGCATGAACATTATATCTGGATCTTGTTTAATGCGAGACGGTTATTCATTTAAATCAGAGAATAATGGTTGTTCTATTTATATGAGTAATATCTTTTATGGTCATGCACCCTTGAATAGTGGTCTATTCTTATTGAATCTCGATAGTAGTAATACATATATTCATAATGTTGAAATCAAAAGATGCAGAGTTGATAATGAAAGTGCAACTTATTTGTGGCACTGTCGTTTAGGTCATATCGGCATAAAGCGCATGAAGAAACTCCATACTGATGGACTTTTGGAACCACTTGATTATGAATCACTTGGTACTTGCGAACCGTGCCTCATGGGCAAGATGACTAAAACACCGTTCTCCGGTACTATGGAGAGAGCAACAGATTTGTTGGAAATCATACATACCGATGTATGTGGTCCGATGAATATTGAGGCTCGTGGCGGATATCGTTATTTTCTCACCTTCACAGATGATTTAAGCAGATATGGGTATATCTACTTAATGAAACATAAGTCTGAAACATTTGAAAAGTTCAAAGAATTTCAGAGTGAAGTTGAAAATCATCGTAACAAGAAAATAAAGTTTCTGCGATCTGATCGTGGAGGAGAATATTTGAGTTACGAGTTTGGTGTACATTTGAAAAACTGTGGAATAGTTTCACGCCACCCGGGACACCACAACGTAATGGTGTGTCCGAACATCGTAATCGTACTTTACTAGATATGGTGCGATCTATGATGTCTCTTACTGATTTACCGCTATCATTTTGGGGTTATGCTCTAGAGACGGCCGCATTCACGTTAAATAGGGCACCATCAAAATCCGTTGAGATGACGCCTTATGAACTGTGGTTTGGCAAGAAACCAAAGTTGTCGGTTCTTAAAGTTTGGGGCTGCGATGCTTATGTGAAAAAACTTCAACCTGATAAGCTCGAACCCAAATCGGAGAAATGTGTCTTCATAGGATATCCAAAGAAAACTATTGGATACACCTTCTATCACAGATCCGAAGGCAAGACTTTTGTTGCTAAATTCGGAAACTTTCTTGAGAAGGAGTTTCTCTCGAAAGAAGTGAGTGGGAGGAAAGTAGAACTTGACGAGGTAACTGTACCTACTCCCTTGTTGGAAAGTAGTAAATCACAGAAAATTGTTTCTGCGACACCTACACCAATAAGTGAGGAAGTTAATGATAATGATCATGAAACTTTAGAACAAGATACTACTGAACCTCGTAGATCAACCAGAGTAAGATCAGCACCAGAGTGGTACGGTAATCCAATTCTGGAAGTCATGCTACTAGATCATGATGAACCTACGAACTATGAAGAAGCGATGGTGAGCCCAGATTCCGCAAAGTGGCTTGAAGCCATGAAATCTGAGATGGGATCCATGTATGAGAACAAAGTATGGACTTTGGTTGACTTGCCCGATGATCGGCAAGCAATTGAGAATAAATGGATCTTCAAGAAGAAGACTGACGCTGATGGTAATGTTACTGTCTACAAAGCTCGACTTGTCGCGAAAGGTTTTCGACAAGTTCAAGGGATTGACTACGATGAGACCTTCTCACCCGTAGCGATGCTTAAGTCCGTCCGAATCATGTTAGCGATTGCCGCATTTTATGATTATGAAATTTGGCAGATGGATGTCAAAACTGCATTCCTGAATGGATTTCTGGAAGAAGAGTTGTATATGATGCAACCGGAAGGTTTTGTCGATCCAAAGGGAGCTAACAAAGTGTGCAAGCTCCAGCGATCCATTTATGGACTGGTGCAAGCCTCTCGGAGTTGGAATAAACGTTTTGATAGTGTGATCAAAGCATTTGGTTTTATACAGACTTTCGGAGAAGCCTGTATTTACAAGAAAGTGAGTGGGAGCTCTGTAGCATTTCTGATATTATATGTGGATGACATAATACTAATTGGAAATGATATAAAATTTCTGGATAGCATAAAGGGATACTTGAATAAAAGTTTTTCAATGAAAGACCTCGGTGAAGCTGCTTACATATTAGGCATTAAGATCTATAGAGATAGATCAAGACGCTTAATTGGACTTTCACAAAGCACATACCTTGACAAAATTTTGAAGAAGTTCAAAATGGATCAAGCAAAGAAAGGGTTCTTGCCTGTGTTACAAGGTATGAAATTGAGTAAGACTCAATGCCCGACCACTGCAGAAGGTAGAGAGAATATGAAAGATGTTCCCTATGCATCAGCCATAGGATCTATCATGTATGAAATGCTGTGTACCAGACCTGATGTGTGCCTTGCTATAAGTTTAGCAGGGAGGTACCAAAGTAATCCAGGAATGGATCACTGGACAGCGGTCAAGAACATCCTGAAATACCTGAAAAGGACTAAGGATATGTTTCTCGTATATGGAGGTGACAAAGAGCTCACCGTAAAAGGTTACGTTGATGCAAGCTTTGACACTGATCCGGACGATTCTAAATCGCAAACAGGATACATGTTTACATTAAACGGTGGAGCTGTCAGTTGGTGCAGTTCTAAACAAAGCGTCGTAGCGGGATCTACATGTGAAGCGGAGTACATAGCTGCTTCAGAAGCAGCGAACGAAGGAGTCTGGATGAAGGAGTTCATATCCGATCTAGGTTTCATACCTAATGCATCGGGTCCAATGAAAATCTTTTGTGACAATACTGGTGCAATTGCCTTGGCAAAGGAATCCAGATTTCACAAAAGGACCAAACACATCAAGAGACGCTTCAACTCCATCCGGGATCTAGTCCAGGTGGGAGACATAGAGATTTGCAAGATACATACGGATCTGAATGTTGCAGACCCGTTGACTAAGCCTCTTCCACGAGCAAAACATGATCAGCACCAAAGCTCCATGGGTGTTACAATCATTACAGTGTAATCTAGATTATTGACTCTAGTGCAAGTGGGAGACTGAAGGAAATATGCCCTAGAGGCAATAATAAAGTTATTATTTATTTCCTTATAATCATGATAAATGTTTATTATTCATGCTAGAATTGTATTAACCGGAAACATAATACATGTGTGAATACATAGACAAACAAAGTGTCACTAGTATGCCTCTACTTGACTAGCTCGTTAATCAAAGATGGTTATGTTTCCTAACCATGAACAATGAGTTGTTATTTGATTAACGAGGTCACATCATTAGTTGAATGATCTGATTGACATGACCCATTCCATTAGCTTAGCACCCGATCGTTTAGTATGTTGCTATTGCTTTCTTCATGACTTATACATGTTCCTATGACTATGAGATTATGCAACTCCCATTTGCTGGAGGAACACTTTGGGTGCTACCAAACGTCACAACGTAACTGGGTGATTATAAAGGAGCATTACAGGTGTCTCCAAAGGTAGATGTTGGGTTGGCGTATATCGAGATTAGGATTTGTCACTCCGATTGTCGGAGAGGTATCTCTGGGCCCTCTCGGTAATACACATCACATAAGCCTTGCAAGCATTACAACTAATATGTTAGTTGTGAGATGATGTATTACGGAACGAGTAAAGAGACTTGCCGATAACGAGATTGAACTAGGTATTGGATACCGACGATCGAATCTCGGGCAAGTAACATACCGATGACAAAGGGAACAACGTATGTAGTTATGCGGTCTGACCGATAAAGATCTTCGTAGAATATGTAGGAGCCAATATGGGCATCCAGGTCCCGCTATTGGTTATTGACCGGAGACATGTCTCGGTCATGTCTACATTGTTCTCGAACCCGTAGGGTCCGCACACTTAAGGTTACGATGACAGTTACATTATGAGTTATGCATTTTGATGTACCGAAGGTTGTTCGGAGTCCCGGATGTGATCACGGACATGCCGAGGAATCTCTAAATGGTCGAGACGTAAAGATTGATATATTGGAAGCCTATTTTGGACATCGGAAGTGTTCCGGGTGAAATCGGGATTTTACCGGGTTACCGGGAGGTTACCGGAACCCCCCGGGAGCCATATGGGCCTTCATGGGCCTTAGTGGAAAGGTGAAAGGGCTGCCCACAAGGGCTGCGCGCCTCCCCCCTTCCCCTAGTCCTATTAGGACTAGGAGAGGTGGCCGGCCACCCCTCTCCCTCTTTCCCCCTCGGGGAATCCTAGTTGGAATAGGATTGGAGGGGAGTCCTACTCCCGGAAGGAGTAGGACTCCTCCTGCGCCTCCCTCCTTGGCCGGCCAGCCTCCCCCCTCTACTCCTTTATATACGGAGGCAGGGGACACCTCAAGACACACAAGTTGATCCACGTGATCTATTCCTTAGCCGTGTGCGGTGCCCCCTGCCACCATATACCTCGATAATACTGTAGCGGAGTTTAGGCAAAGCCCTGCTACTGTAGTTCATCAAGATCGTCACCACGCCGTCGTGCTGACGAAACTCTTCCCCGACACTTTGCTGGATCGGAGTCCGGGGATCGTCATCGAGCTGAACGTGTGCTCGAACTCGGAGGTGCCGTAGTTTCGGTGCTTGATCGGTTGGATCGTGAAGACGTACGACTACTTCCTCTACGTCGTGTCATCGCTTCCGCAGTCGGTCTGCGTTGGGTACGTAGACAACACTCTCCCCCTCGTTGCTATGCATCACATGATCTTGCGTGTGCGTAGGAAATTTTGAAATTACTACGAAACCCAACAATCTAGAACTATTTTAGTTTTAGATACATCCATTTTTATCAATTCTAGGACAAGTATTTTCGGACGGAGGAGCTCTCTCCAAAAAAGATAAAATTACAAAATCTGCTCAAACAGTGCACTTACATTTTGACTAATTTTCAGTGAATTTGTGTTTTTTTTGTAGAGAGCTCCTTGAATGTTATTTGAGCACCAAATTTTGCAAGCGCCCATAACATTTGTTGATAATCATTCACACAAAGTTTCAGAATTTTTTGAAATGTTTTGGTACATGTTTTCTTGCGTGGGTGCACCGAGCCCGGGTGTAGAAAAACTACTCTCTATTTCATGGTGACATGCCAAACTGTAATTGTTGGAGATGCTACAGGCACTCCAGGTCCAACAACCCACATCGTATCTAAAATTGAATATTAAAAGTGGTTAACTTATGGCCTTGCTATTTGGAATCTTGAACAACTTCATTTGTTGCCGACTATAGAAATATACAATCTACTGATTTAGCCACATTTGCAGATCTTATGTTATTACTGCTAACATTCTTTTGATAAATAGGTTTTGATTGCCAAAGCTGGACTTGACTGAGCAGATACATTGACGATGTTCATCAAGGGGTTGTTGGATATCTTGACCGGTCTGCAGTACTTGGAAGAAAACTTCCTAGGTAACGTTCAGGAGATAAATGATTTTAATGTTACATAGCACACTCCTCTCTGCATGTTCCATGCCAAGTGGAGCAAACCCTGTTTTACTGCTTTTGTGTGACTGTAGTTTGGAACAAGATTCCTTCAGTGGGTTCTACATTTTAAGTTTAATATGAGAAATGCTGTCAAATTATCAATATGCACTTATTATTGTAACTCAATGTGAATCGAGTTCTTTGTATTTCTTTGTGCTTGTTACTGGGTATTATTTGTTAAGACCACTCTAAGCAGAGAGAATCAAAACAAAGGATGGTAAGCTGAAACTTACTGCATTTGTTTTTGAAAAACTACCATTGTTTCCAGAACACACATAAACTATAGCTTTTTAGTAGCAACATCCATTCTTATTCTCAGATTCTCAAATGCAGTGGTGCATGAAAATAGATTCCTAGCCATAGGGAAAACTATGTTGTGAAGCCCAATAAAACTTGAGAAAATGGGTTAATGATGTGGTCCAAGCAAGCTTAAATAAGAGGTAAAGACGCCCAGATCCTGGGATTACCAAAGTTAACGTTTACGTGGCATTCTCATGTGACAATGCTCGTGCGACCATGGAGTTAATTGTAAGACGTACTAGAGGTGAGTTCATTATAGCAGCGTCTCAGAGGTATGCAAATATTCCAAACTCTCTGGTTGCTGAAACACTTCTCTCCAGGATGTGGTACGTACGACCTGTAAAGGAGGAAGAATGGCCTGATGTTACCTTTCAATATGATTGTCAGGTACTGGTGGAGATGTGGAACTAATGAAAAGAGAACATATCAGACATTATGGGCCTCCTGTGTGAAATTGAGGAGCCGAGCCAAGCCTTTTGTCCCTTACGGTGTCTTCTATTCTTAGAGGCTGATTTTTGTGTGCAAAGCTGCCCCTGCAGGTTAGTGACCGGAGACTGTGGCATAATGCTTCTCCGGATCAACTTTCTTTTTGATGCAAACTGACAGTAATCATGAGGAAGAGAGCTGAGCTCCTTTGATTGTGAAAAAAGTCCCTTTGATCTTTTGGTGTTAAGAGGATTGTACTTCACAATATTGGTTCAATGACGTTGATATTTTTATGTGAGATATCTGCTTTCCATTTTAGTGCTCATTCGGGTGTGTTTTGAGTATTTGCAACATGTGATGGAGTGTCAGGATTTTCATAATACACTATCAATGCCTATGCCATTTGCAACTTAACATAAGCATTTGGTTAGCAACCTCATCTAAGAAGTATGTGTTGATCTACTATCCCTTGTTCTTTTCCTCAAATTTTAGTTATGAATTGCTTACACCATAATATTCAAGACCAAATGTAGGATTATGTCTCCATGTACTAAGCATAATGCAAGGCTTTTTTCAATCATAACTAGATTTCTTATTCTCTTTCAACATATAGAATATTCAATAGATTAAATATATTATTGTCTCTATGCAGAAGGAGGACCGCAATGATGTCCCACTTTTGAAAAAAAAACAACTTGAGTGACATCACAATATAGTGTATCCATTTAACTCATACTCTCTCCGACCCATAATACAAGATTTTGCAAGCTATTTTTTATTGCACATAGGTGTGAATCTTATTTAGTCAACGTTCGAGACGTGTGTTGCACGTGCAAGCTTACTACTATAAATAAAAAAACTAAACATACCGAAGACAAAACAATGTTTGTAGAAATCTTATATGTTCAAAAGTCATCACATCTGTAATCATTTTTTCCTTAGATCAACCAAATAGTATGTTCACATCATTATAGACACTTTCACGCACATCATCAAAAATTACATCATGATTAAAGAAACCAATTTAACATTTACCTTTCCATTCACGTGCTATATATAATATATCGACGTGCTTCACTCTCATATATGATCCATGCAGCAACACTCTCACACAAAGACTGGAGCAAAACAGCAAGGCATATCGAAAACAACATCTAATATCATACTAGGAAACAGATTCATGCAAACAGTCCATAGTTTAAGATCAATTCATACAATACTTGAACGACGAGCATCACTCATCTCAACTGAAACTTAAAAAGAATGAAGCTTAAGTGGGGCATGCAACTGAACATGTCAACTTTTCAGATCTTCAATTTGAGCACATATGTCAGGAACAGCGCGACAGTAACCAAGGAGCGTCTGAACAATGCTGAAAGGACGGATCGGGCTTGATCTGACTGAATGATCTTCACACTCGAATGGGAAGCTCTCTAGCTTTCTGGTGCCAAGATCATACATGTTGATGTTGCAACGTACTTCTGATCCTTGATAATCAAGGTAGTATATGCAGTTTCCAAACACTGATGGCAGCTTATCTGCATCGACTGATAGGCACCTAGCACCGACGAAGAGCGCCCGGCTGCCAATGTTCCTCACAGGTTTTAGCCGTTTCCGCTCAATGTCGACCTGAAAACTTGCACCCTTTTGTGTCGGCGACTTACAACTAGCAGTTCTCCTGCAGACTCGACCAGGAAGTAGTCGAGGCCGTTGTCAGATGACTGGGCAATCAGTTCAGCGTGATAGTGCGCTGCCGTGCCCACAACCTTGAATATTTCTCCACCGTAACGGACCACGTAAAAGTGGCCGGCATAGGAAAGTACGCTTATTACATTGTCCAACGGATTGTCCCTGAAGCCTTCGAACTGCACCTGGCAGAGAGGGCTGGTGGCATCAGCACAGTAAACCACTTCTGTACTCTCACCCAGACACTCATCTCGAAACGAGAAGAGAAGCATGGGGCTAGAGCTAGAGCCGGCCACAGCAGTGAGCACCATGCTTTCCTGAGGAATTGGCGCAGCGAAAGGGAGCATGTCGCCTCGTTTTTTGTCTCAGCCAAACGGGATGGTGGGTGGCCGGAAGCATCCCGGTAGCATATACAGGATGTTTGGGTGCTCAATAAAACTCACGTTGCCAATTTTTCTTATGAAAAAAATATCTGGTCCCGTTTGGATGGTTACCAATATTTGGGCAAGTTAATGACTCTTTGTCCACAAGAAAAGATCTCAAGTTTTTCTCCTCCTGTCGGCGCTCCACGCCATCTCCGATGGTCTTTCAGCCATGGAGGAGCGGAGAACCTCGGGCCCCCGCCTACGCGAGGGACCCCGTTCTTGATCTTGTTAGGTTCAGCATCATGCTTGGGGCTGTGTGGCGGTGACGAAGCCCCTTAGTAGCAATAGTGTCTCCCACATTTTATCCCTGTCCCGATGGTGCGTCTAGCATCGTCGGAGAGCGTGTGGAGGTGTGGCTCCGTCAGATCTCACGAAATTCGGTCGGTGCTTGTCTTCGGTGGATTTGTTTGGATCCGTTCTTCGTTCGTCTTCGTTTGGGTGTTTACAGGTTTGATCCTTCCGATCTACGACTTTCTTCATCGGCGATGGTCCCTGCTCTGGTGTGCTGCTCCTTCGGGGCCTCAACATGAAAACTTTCCGACTGTCTACTACAACAAAGTTTGCCCACCTCCAGCAACGGAAAGGCAATGACGGCGGCGCACCTTCGGCTCGCTCTAGTGCTTTTAGTCGTTGCTAGGTGGTCCACAGACCTGGATTTAATTTTTTTGTTCATTGTAGTTTCATGATTGAAGATGAATAAATTGAAAGTTTTCTCACAAAAAAAGACTCTTTGTCCACTTTAGTTCAATTTTTCTGCCAATGTCGGTCAACCCAATCTTAAGTCATGTCCACCTCCTCTCATTACCTCCCTCACCCTAGGCACCTAGGGCAACTCTCCACTCCATATTTCACAGGTGAGCCATTGGATTCGCCTCCACTCTGTCCGCCGCTTCAGCGGTTGGTGGCGGGGAGAAGAATTCTGGGGCCTCCGCTTGGGTTAGTAGTTTAGGTTAGGCTTGTTTAGTCCTCGAAAGTGCAGTGCTCGGGCAGATGGCGGCGCTACTTCTTCGAGTTTGTCTTCCGAGTTTCGATCGATGAGTTCATCTATCTAGACGTAGTCGACGGAGCTCCCAACGTAGATTCCTGCCATCTTCTTGAAGTGGTATGGTTAGGGTTTCTTGCCATGTGGCGAAATTTCCGGTCGGGTGCTTCAAATCTATGCAAGGCTTCAACCGCGACCACTACGGCTCTAGGACGTTTGTGCCCAAAGACAATTTTGACACTGAATAACACAAGTTGGGCTTCAGTTTTGCCCACTAGCAAATTGATGACAAATTTGTCATTTTTGTATCTCGAGCAATGTTTTCAATTTTGAGTTAAATTTTTGTGACTACATACACTGATGTTGTGTCAATAATAATTTGTTTCCGGATTTTTTTGAACATTTTTAAATGTGCAACTGTGTCCCATGCACCAGATACGTTCCCATGGCTCCCCCCCCCCCCCCCCCCCCCCCCGGGTTCTTTTTTTTTTCTGAAAGCACCCCTACATATTTAGCTCAAAATATTGTGCGTGGGAGTGCACGCTGTCCACGTGAACTAACAACCAACTCGTTTGAGTAGGGTTTGGTATGTCACGCAGCTTTGTTGCCGGGTGGTGTGGGTGTAACGTGACTGCGCGCGCCGGTATTATAAGTTACCCTGAAAGAAGCTAGCTAGCTAGCTAGGGGAGAACAAAGCATACTATCTATCTACCTGAGGGAACAAGAAGGGGCTTCGATGGCCGCGTTGCTTCGGTTTGCCGCGAGGAAGGTCTGCGGCCATGCCGGCCTTGAGCGGCCACTGCAGGGCAGTTTCATGGCGGCCAGGTCGATCGCCGTCGTCAAGGAGGAGGAGCCGCGGAAGCTGCCGTGGACTATTTTCCATGGCAGGCTGCGCTCACTCCAGTGGTTCAGCAGCACCCCTGAATCACCATACGATCCTCTCACCAACAATCACAAGGTACGTACGTCGCGTGCGCTCCTTTGTAAGTTGAAACCAAAGAATTTATTTTGTATGTTGAACCGAACCAAATCACCATACTAACTAACTACGTGTGTGCGGTCGTGGAACCAAAGAATTTACTTACTCGCTAGTACTCCCTCCATTCACAAATATAAGATGCTTCCCTTTTTTCTGCGTCAGATGTATATAGATGCAGTTTACTATGTTTGTTCATTTTATTTCAGTCCGTGTGTAGTCCATATTGAAATATTCAAAACATTTTATATTTGTGAACGGAAAGAGTAATTAAATTCTAATGCATGCAACAATCATCTACATTTCATTGCCCATGCAGCACTTCCCTGTGAGCCTCGGCACACGAGGATTGGAGGAGAAGCGGCAGGAGTTGCTCCGTTTGCTCCGCGAGATGGACGATCTTCAAGCTGAGAGATGCACCATGGAGATCAAGAAGAACACCAAGCTGCTCCAGTTGCTTGGGCGACCCCCTTCAAAACCATGGTAATTACATATGATTATATATTTGGAATTACTGCGCTATGTATCTACTTAATTTTTAGGTACTCATTGTTGATTAGTTAATTCGTGATAATGTATGTTTAATTAACTCGCATACTGTTCGTAGGTCAGCTGAAGATTTCAAACGACACTTTGGCGTTTATCACTTTCAGGACTTTATACTATCCCTTCCAGCTATGGCATGTGCAGTCCTTCACTTTGTCGTTATCTCTATGATGACTATCTTTATCTTGCTTTCGCCCTTCTTCTTACTTTATGAGTACTGTACATCTACATCTAGGACCGGCCAGAAATATAAGGAGCATACACTTTCCGAGAAAGATTTAGCTGCGACCAAGGAGTAGTCTAGCTTATCATTTGGACCAATGTATTTGATATCGGAAGTGTGTGCTATACTACATTACTTCTGTGAAGAATGAGAGCTACATTGCAGCTGTACTACGAATGGTTTATCAACCAAATAAATGTTCTTAACTCCCTAAAAATACCCTTATTTTATATGGACGCAAGTGTTCTTGAGGAGTTAGTGTCTTTGTGTTGAGTATGTGAACCGGAGCTCCTAGATTCATAATCATTGCATGTATTGAATCGGCATTGATGCTTTGCTATGCACTGTTTCACCATCAAAAGTCTAAAGAAGAATATACTTCCCGTGCGCACAAAACTGAGGATATCTTTTGAGCAGTTAACCCTTTCTAGCCCTTTCCTCAAATTTTTAACTCTTCAAGAATTTGAAGGGTTGTTCCTCAAACTTGTCTCTTTCTGCTCAAATTTGAGGAGAAGAAAACCATTCTCCTTCAATTCTCAATCCTCCCCAACGCTCTCTTTCCTCCACCAATGCCAAGGGCGCTTTTCCCCGCCCTCCTGACCATGGTCTGGCCCCGATGCAAACACACCCCTGCCGGCCCCGGTGAGGTTCCGTTAAGAATCTAGCAAAACTGACACGACATAGAAGCACCACCATGGGAAAATCTGCGCGCACACAGATCAACACATATGCATAAAAACAAGGCTGATAGCCGCAACCACAGGCTATGATCGCTGCCGGAGTGGATTTCGCTGCCATGGAGAAGGGGAGGGATCGCCGGGTTTGGCGGTGGCGGCGACTGGGTTGGTTGGGTGGGGAGTCTGACCGTCGGGGAGATGGGGTTTGGTAGGTTGTTTTATGAAAAAAGAAAAAAGGAGGGAGAGGCTTCCACGTGGAGTCAAGTCTTCAGACAAGGAGTAGGTCAACACAATTTTTAAGTCCTGAAATTTGAGGTGTTAATTTTACGGGATCTTTTGGAAAGAGTTATGTTTTATGGAATAGTCTAGAGAAGGGTTGCTACTGTTTGTGGACCCCGCCACCAAGTATTAGATCCAGGGATCCATCCATCTGTATGTATTGTGGTTCAATAGATACTTCAGCATTTGTGCGTGCTTGTTAGCGAAACTAGATGACACACCATGCGTTGCTGCAGAAACTCTTAGCGACGGACACAATACTTGGATGGTGCACCTCCCAATATTCCGGTGGTATATTCACAATGTGTCAATATTCCGGTGGTGAACCTCCCAATATTCTTGTGTGGTGCTGCATGTTTTCTTCATATATAAGAAGGGAAATCGACCTTGTACAGGACAAAGGTCTAATGTGATGGATACTATTATGGAAGCTTTTCCATCCAGTTTCAACAATAAGTTGAATATATTCTCCACGCTCTTGAATAAACTTCATGGATACTTCCCAGAAACACAAAAGCAAATAGAAAACTCAGAATTTGATATGCATTATATTTATATATGCAACCAGCAAAACATATATCCATGGGCCATAGCAACGCACGGGCATTCTACTAGTAGGTTAATTAACTGCACAATTCCCACTTAATTGTTGATTGGAGAAAACTATTGAACAAAGGAATCGTTAGTTTTTTTTAGAACGAAGGCTCAAGAAAAGGAATCGTTAGTAGCCCGTCATCATCTGCCTTGGTCGCGCTGCTCATTCTAGTGAGCCCAATACACCGGACAGGAGACAGTACCTATGTTGCTCCCACCATGACCAGCCTTAATATCATTTAAGTATGTTGCATAACGAGGCTCTCTGCCTGTGTGTTCATCTGACACTCTTCTTAATTCGCTTATAACTGCATAAAGCAAGCACCAGCGCGTGACCATTTACTTTAACAAACGACATGGTTGGTATGATTTGGTTTTGATTGAACGCCTCAAGGCTCAAGTCCAAACCAAACCATACTTGATACAACAAACTCAACACCTCAAGGCCGCTGCAGTAGGATGCATGGCAAACAACGCGCCGCGCTCCTGCCGTGGTGCGGACAAGCGGGTGACCTCGCTCTCCCAACTGCCCTCGCCGCCGCACGAGGCACAGTGTCCGGCAAAGCCAGCTAGCATAGCTAGCATGGGCACGGCTGCGGAGCTCGGACCAAATTTATGTGCTTATAGGCCTACTATTCAATGTGCTGATGAGATAGAAACCATCACTGCCTGTCTTCATCTCCGGCCTATGGGAATCCTTCCTAGTAAAAGAGGTTTATGAGCCAAAGTGAAAAGTGAAAACGCATCCCTGAGAGTGGCGTTTTGGCTCATAGGTGTAGATACACATGAAATTTGTATAAAAATACATTTCAAATTGTTAAAAAAAATTGAGAAAAAAAATCCCGCGTGTACCTCCGGACATTCTATGTTCGCACACAAAATTTCAGTGAAAAAGACATTTTTTGTGGCATGTATTAAAAAGATAAAAGAAATGCCTTGCGAATAGCTGTAATCAAGCATCAAAAATTGTCTTTTTTACACAAGCCACAAAAAAAGTCCCTTTTCATCAAAACATGGTGCACGCACATATAATGTCTGGATTTACACGCATGATTTTTTTCTCGAATTTTGTTCTCTTTAAAATGTGTATTTAGACAATGTTGCTCCATTCAGGGCTGGCTCACGCGTAGGCGTGGTCGAGGTTGGCCCCAATGTATGTGAGCCCGCCTCGACGCCCGCATGCCGCTGGCCACTCGATCACACACCCGCGCTCATGCTGTGCTCCGGATATGCGGGTGACCTCGCACTCCCAGCTGTCCTCGCTGCCGCACGAGCCACTGTGTTCGGCAGAGGCAGCTAGCATGGGCATGGCGGCGGAGCTCGGGTAAATTCTTGGGGGCACAACAACGATTGCTTTGACTGGTTTTTCGTTGGCAAATGAGAATGGACAAACGGGCAGAATACAAATGTTTCCTCGTGGGCTTTGGAGAGGCATGACCGAGGTTGGCCCTGGGAAGCTCCGGCACTAAGGAAAGACGACCAAGGACTGATGTGCTAAATAAGTGAGGGGCACAAATAGCTGTCACAAAATACAAATATAGGTTGTAAAACAGAATCCACCGTGCCGTTTGTAAAACAGAATTCACAAAATACAAACTATGAATGCAATTTACTGTACATCATAAAATATTTGACGACCTGCTAGATTCTTTCAAAATAGCCAAAAGAACGGGCCTGCTAGATTCTTTCTTTGCTTTGATTCATTTTCATATATGTTCCATGGTGGACTCAAACACAACAGCAAGGCACACGGAAAACAATGGCTAATAACATAGGATTATAGATTGATGCAAGCAGTGCATCATTTCAGATAAATTCTTACAATACAGCCCCAGCGACAACATGGCTCGTCTCATAACTCAAACGTAGCAAAACAAAGCTTATTAGAGGTTGCATGTAGCAGAACATATAACTATAGCATGATCAGAACTAATTGGGATCAATCTTTCAGACGTTCAATTTGAGCACATATGTCTGGATGGGCAGTTGCGCAGTAACTGAGGAGCGTCTGAACAAGGCTTAAAGGACGAATGGCTTTATTATCTTCAAAAATGCAGGAGAGCCTCTCTACCTTGCCGTTGCTGAGATCATACTTTGTGAAGCTGTCAGTGCCAAAACAATGAGCATAGTATATGCAATTGCCGGACGGCAACTTATCTGCATTAACAGATAGACACTTGAAACCAAGAAAGAGAGCTCGGCTGCCAATGTTCCTCACAGGTTCTAACAGTTTTCGCTCAGTGTCGACCTTGAAAACCTCCACCAGGTCCTCCCAAGGACAACGACTAACAAGGAGCAGTTCCCGAGCAGATTCTACAAGGTAGTAGAAAGGGTTTTCGTCAAACGTCTTGGCTATCAGCTCACCGCGATAGCGCGGCGCCGTGCCCACGACCTTGAATAACCCTCCATCGTAGTCGACCACGTAAAAGTGGCCGGCGTAGGAAATTAGGCTGCGAAGGCCGAACTCGCTCTCCCCGCAGCCTTCGAACTGCACCTCGCATAGCGGGCTGGTGGGTTCAGCACAGTAAACCACGTCGTTGCCGCGGCAGTCTTCAAACCAGAAGAGAAGCGTGAGGCTAGAGCTAGACCCGGCCACGGCAGTCAGCACGCCGCTTTCCTGAGGAATTGGGGCTGCGAAGGGGATAAGGTCGCCAGCAAAGGGGTTGAGAAGACGAGCAGGGTGCAGGCCCTTGGTGTCGCCGAGGACAAGGAGACCATCGGAGGCACCGACCAGGATGTAGTCCTTCTCGTCGAGCAGCGGGACGGGGAGACGGAGGAAGCGCCCGCTGGAGACGTGAAGGAAGAGGCGGCCGTCGACGCCAACCGCGGGCTTCTCCTCGTCGAGCATGACCCACTCGCGCTCGAGGAAACGGTGATCGCCGCCCAGGCCTAGTGGAGGTGGCTTGGCGATGGAGGCGCTCAGGTTGCTGCAGACGGCCCTCATGTCCGCGTCATTCGTGGCGGACAGCAAGTCGCCGACGGAGCGCACGAGATCCCTGAGGATGCACGATGACCACTCAGCCACCATGGTGCTCTCAGAACGATTCTCTGCCATGGTGTACGAGGTGCACTGTTTTGGGTACCGAGCGAAATTCCGAGATCTCGCGCGGTTACCGCCCCCCCTCGAGAACTACGCATACCGAGCAAAAAATCTCGAATAATTTGAAAATTTTGAATTCAAACGCTCACAGCATAGTTAAATAAGGCCATCTCTTATCCAACCGTAGAGCTATTCGCGGCCTAGTGGTAGAGCCAATCTTTTGTAAGCTGCTAGACGCGGGTTCGAATCTGGCCATACGCTTTTTATTTTTCTTTTTGAGGATGCAAAAGTTAAAAAGCACTGCTAAATTGTGGGGCGACCAGGATTCAAACTCGGGACTTCTACACAGGTGGTAGCTGCTGCCGAATAGCAACTAGGCCAGAGAAGTGTTAGTGATATTTTGGACTGATAAACCTATCTATATCTACTTCAAAAAAATTTGAATTCAAAATTTGATTTGAAATTTCGTGCGAAATTTTTCCGGAATTTCGTGGTTACCGTGGTAACCGCAAATTCCGGTGCCCCACGAGAAAAAAGGTTCGCTCGGGATCCAAAACCTTGGCGAAGTGTAGATGAGTATCCCCGTGCGTAGCTTATATATAATGTGAGGACGATTGGCCTCACGGCGATCGTTTGCGTTCCCATGATAAATGTTCTGGCGCCGTTCGTATTCCATATCCAATCAACAGCAGTCCTCATGGTAATTACGAGAGGCGGCTCATGCAATCCAATTAACAGCAGTCCGTTCGTACTCATGCAAATCCCTCCCGGTTGTATGCAAATCCTTCCGTCTTCTCAATCTAGCCCGCGTTCCTACAACAAACTAGTGCACGAACAAATTAGTAATCGAAATGTACACTATGGCCGGCCACGCATGAACGACACTATCCAGTGCTCATCCTTCAGTATGTACTGATTCAACAGATCCCCATCAGCATTTTGTTTTTTCACTGAAATGACATGTGAGATGCCGTGTGCAGCTAGTTACGCGCAGAGCACAATGTTGAAATTGAGGTCAGGCCGTCTCACCAGCGCAAGTTTTGAAATGTATAATATGATATTGAAGTTAAGAGATCTTGAGTTCAAAACTATGCCAACACAGTATTACTCCTTCCAGGTCATTGATATTTTAGTACTATATACTAGCAAAAAGACCCGTGCGTTGCAACAGGTCATTGATATTTTAGTACTTCGACGCTGATTGTGCACACCAAACTGAAATACTACCCCCGTTTCAGTTTACAAGTCCTACGCGTATACCTAGGTTATCAATTTTATCATCTTAATATAAACTATACAACACAAAAATTATACGGTTTGAAAATAGAACATCTAAAGTTTATATTAATATATTTTTTGTAATATATGACTTGTATTAGGTTGGTCGAATTGACGATCTAGGGGCACGCGCACGCCCTGTAAACTGAGAGAGAGGATTGCTAGGTTAGTATCTCCTTGTTCTATTGTTAATTGCTAGTGAAATACTCCCTCCATTCCTAAATGTGAGTCTTTTTAGAGATTTTAAATGGACTACCACATAAGGAAGTATCTAGACATATTTTAGAGTGTAAATTCACTTATTTTGCTCCGTATGTAGTTAGTTGTTGAAATCTCTAAAAAGACTTATATTTAGGAACGGAGGAAGTAATCAGGAGGAAATAATATACCTAAATACTGAAGTTGTGAGCATAGCTTATTTCTCCTTCTCGTGGATTCATATGCATCATTTGTTTGGAGGGCAAGCTTGTAGGAGAGTTAAACCCAGGAAAAAAAAGAAAATAAATCAAGAGACATAGCAGCATTCACATGAATTAGTAGTGGAGAGTGTTGGCGCCGCCTCGTCGCAACGCCGCTCTTCTTCTACCTCTTGCTGCCTGACACAACTCTCTCTTCTCCTCCCTCTCAACTCTCTCACGAACACACACACACACACATGGTGAGAATAAACTCGGAAACACACGCACATCATGTACCAAGGAGGAGCACAAATCTTTGCCGAGAGGCTCTTCTCCTTGGTGTACACACTGGCTACATTTTTGCTGCTGCCCTCACGGCCTCATTTTCATTCATCTGATCAACTTAAGTACTCATCAACTTAAGTACTCCCTCCGTCCGAAAATACTTGTCGAAGAAATGGGTAAAAATGGATGTATATCTAGAACTAAAATACGTCTAGATACATCCATTTCTCCGACAAGTATTTCCGGATGGAGGGAGTAGTAGCTTATACAAGTGACTCCAAGTCTCCAACGCACGCACTAACCCGGCAACCCGGCCACCATACTCGACCACTCACTCACGTACGAGCACAACCCAGCTAACTAATCTCCATGCCTTATCTCCTCCTAGAATCTCTTCAGGAACTGCATGCAACTAACTAATCACCTGATGCATAGCCACATCCCTATGTGCAATACGGCCACAACACACGGTACCAACAACTAGGCCAAATCACTCGGCCACTGCCAAAAGACCTAACACTGACACCATGACAAGATTAAATACCTAACAATTTGTTGGGACAAACCCGGTCCGGCAACGAACACCGAGTAGCCTCCGGCGACATGAACGCCGGACGAACCTCTCTCTCTCTCTCTCTCTCTCTCTCTCTCTCTCTCTCTCTCTCTCTCTCTCTCTCTCTCTCTCAGAGGGAGGTGGAAGGAGGAGGACACTTGACACAAAGTTTTTCCGGTGATATACGCCACGCCGCACGAACGGTGTTTCTTTTCCTTGAGCTCAAACTCAGCTCAGCACATACTGTCTGTTCAACTCAAGCCCTAGAGAAAATAAAGTAAATGATACCTCCGATTTAAAAGGTTTAAGAAGTGGATAGTGATGCTCTCTGCCCCGCGCCCCCCATGAACTTGGCTCCGCCCTCATTTTTAGCCGTAGTTTCTTTGGCTTGCATCGAGAGGACTACCTGCACCCCCTAGCTATTTTCTTTCTAGTTCTTATTTTCTGCCTTCGCTTTCTGGGTGCTCTAGGTTTGCATGCCTGCAGGCCCAGTCTATCTCTGTTTCTGCTTTTTGCTTCGGGTTCCCGCGCTCTATCTCGATGAATCCATGTACTCCCAATGAATAGACACCTACGTATTTTATCTTGGAACGTTAGTGGACTGGGGCGACCGAACAAGTGTACTAATGTCAAATCTGCCTTATTAAGCAACCAACCCTGCATCTGTAATTTGCATGCAGCAGACTAAACTTCAAGATATCTCCACTTTTAAAGCCTCCTCCTTTCTTCCTCCTACGTCTAGAAGTTTCCACTTCTCTCCTTCAATCGGAGCCTCGGGTGGGCTGCTTACTTCTTGGGACGACAGCACACTCGTATGCACTAAAACTCATTCCGATATACACTGTCAGATTTGCAATACTCCTGGCCACTTCACTGCTAGATGTCCTCAAGCTCTTTGTGATCGTTGCAAGAAGAGGGGTCACTTATATGTTGTTTGCAATGAATTCTTTCCATGGGAATGCACCCCTGCGATGTGTGCGTTTCAGTCCAAAGGGCAAGGTTTCTTTTACATTCCTGATTTTAGTGTGGATAGGCAGCCTAGAGAGCGCATTTTCAATATTGTTGTCACTATTACTGAAGGGTCCGCTCCAACTAAAGATATTGAACATGAGCTGAGCGTGTATGTGGGTCAGGGGTGGAGATGTTCGGCTAGATTCTTTGCTCCGCAAAAATTTGTTATGAGAATGCCGAACCCTAGAGAGGTTGACAGAGCTCTTTTTGTTGAACATGTTAGACTTAAACAATGTGGAGTTAGTGTGAAATTTCCCCCCTGGTCTGAGGATATTGACTCTGAGGGGCTTCTGGAAGTTCCATGGGTCAGAATTGGTAAGATCCCACCTAACAAAAGATTTGATAAATTTGTAGCTTATGTGGGGGGGTTGGTTGGGATCACCCTAGAAGTGGATATGTCGACCATTAATCGCCCTTCTTCTGTCAGAGCAAAAATAGGATGCAGATCTGTATCCCAACTGCTTGTCACTGCGGAAGGAGTACTTGGGGGACGCTTCTATAAATTCACCTACGAAATTGAAGAGGTTCTTGTTAAAAACCCTGTTGATGAGGAGCCTGTGGATCCTGTTGCTGATGAAAAAACCAATCCTGAGTACACTCCTAAAAGGAGACGTACTGATCAGGAGAAAAAGGAGAGCCCACCTGATAAGCATCGATCTGGCAAAAATGATTACTCTCATCGTGGGGGCAAGGCCTGTCGCCTGGTGCCTAGTGATAATGAAGAAATTGAGGATGAGGCCTCATCTGATAGTGGGGAAGACACTTCCTTGCTTATTGAAACAATGCAGAAGGAGATTAATGATTGTGCTAGAGAGGAGAAGCCAAACTCCTCCAAGTGGATCGTGCCCATTGAAACTACTAACTTTGTGACAGATTCACAAGATGTTCAGGTGACTGGTGATGCTTGTAATGTTGATAGCTTAAATTTTGTGGCCGCTGTTACTAACTTTGATCAGGTTGTGGATGTGGTGGGTGAAACAGATCCAGGCATGAAAACTTCATGTGACTATGTGGTACAACTCCCATCCCCGGATCATCTTGAGGAGTTTGTCCTGACACCTCCTCTTGCAACCGAAGCTAGACTCAGGTTCAGCAAGCGTAACGCTTCCAGAATGCAGGACAAGATGGAAGATAGGGCGGTGAAGCTGGCTTGCAAAAAAGACCCTGAAGGTACTTCCAAACCTGCTTGTAAAAATTCTTTTGATGTCTTGTCCAATTATGAGCTATTGAGTAGAGCTAGTAAAATGGGGGTGGACATACCTGATGACTCGTTCACTTCTGTGGATGTTATCAGAGAGTTAGAGATTGTTAGAGGTGAGCTAGTTAACAAGAGCAAAACTGAATCCATTGCTCAGGGAATGGATGAAGATATTGTGATAATTGATGGGTTGGGCAGAAGTAACCATGTGGATCTAGAATGGCTTGATCAAGAAGAACACATCCTTGAAAAGATCTCTTCCAGTAAATCCAAGAAGAATAATAGAAAGAAAGTAGGTATTAAAACTTCTAGACCTGTGACTAGAAGTCAAAAAAGTTGTGCCCTAGAGACAGATATGATTTGTAACCCTACAATGCCTCCTGGTAGGGTTACTCATTCCAATTTCCATAAGAAACGTTCCAAACGAGAGGCCTCATTTGAAACTGTCGAGGGGTGGGCAAGAAAGGGATGGCCACCTTTTGGAAATATGCCCTAGAGGCAATAATAAATTAGTTATTATTATATATTTCATTGTTCATGATAATCGTTTATTATCCATGCTAGAATTGTATTGATAGGAAACTCAGATACATGTGTGGACACATAGACAACACCATGTCCCTAGAAAGCCTCTAGTTGACTAGCTCGTTGATCAATAGATGGTTACGGTTTCCTGACCATGGACACTGGATGTCGTTGATAACGGGATCACATCATTAGGAGAATGATGTGATGGACAAGACCCAATCCTAAGCCTAGCACCAGATCATGTAGTTCGTATGCTAAAGCTTTTCTAATGTCAAGTATCATTTCCTTAGACCATGAGATTGTGCAACTCCCGGATACCGTAGGAGTGCTTTGGGTGTGCCAAACGTCACAACGTAACTGGGTGGCTATAAAGGTACACTACAGGTATCTTCGAAAGTGTCTGTTGGGTTGGCACGAATCGAGACTGGGATTTGTCACTCCGTGTAAACGGAGAGGTATCTCTGGGCCCACTCGGTAGGACATCATCATAATGTGCACAATGTGATCAAGGAGTTGATCACGGGATGATGTGTTACGGAACGAGTAAAGAGACTTGCCTGTAACGAGATTGAACAAGGTATCGGGATACCGACGATCGAATCTCGGGCAAGTATCATACCGCTAGACAAAGGGAATTGTATACGGGATTGATTAAATCCTTGACATCGTGGTTCATCCGATGAGATCATTGTGGAGCATGTGGGAGCCAACATGGGTATCCAGATCCCGCTGTTGGTTATTGACCGGAGAGTTGTCTCGGCCATGTCTGCATGACTCCCGAACCCGTAGGGTCTACACACTTAAGGTTCGATGACGCTAGGGTTATAAGGAAAGTATGTACGCGGTTACCGAATGTTGTTCGGAGTCCCGGATGAGATCCCGGACATCACAAGGAGTTCCGGAATGGTCTGGAGGTAAAGATTAATATATAGGAAGTATAGTTTTGGCCATCGGAAGTGTTCCGGGCATCACCGGTAGTGTACCGGGACCACCGGAGGGGTCCGGGGGTCCACCAGGTGGGGCCACCAGCCCCGGAGGCCTACATGGGCCAATAGTGGAAAGGGACCAGCCCCTAGGTGGGCTGGGGCGCCTCCCACCAAGGCCCAAGGCGCCTCCAAGAGGGGAGGGGGGCAAACCCTAGGGCAGATGGGCCCTAAGGCCCACCTCAGGTGCGCCTCCCCCTCTTCCCCTTGTGGCCGCTGTCGTGGTTCTAACTCTGACAGTGATGTAGGGGGGTGAGTATGGAGAGTCTAGATCTTAGCTATGGAGAAGTTGTAAGCACGCGAGGTTTACGAGTTCGGGCCCTTCTCGGAGGAAGTAATAGCCCTACGTCTCGGAGCCCGGAGGCGGTCGATTGGATTACGCGTGTGTGGATAACAGGGGTGCCAACCCCCCATACTGAGGAGGGGGGGTGGCTTATATAGAGTTCGTCGGCCCCCTCTTGCCCTCAGTAATGCAGGGTTTAAGGTACATTTAAGATTGGGCGTTACCGGTAACGCCCCTAATAAAGTGCTATAATGACCGTAAAGACTACTTAACAGGCGACCGTTTGCCTGCGGAGTGGCTTTAGGTCTCCTGGCAGTCGAGTGGTTGGCTTCATGGTCGAGTGATAGCTTCTTGGTCGAGTGTCTTGAACCCGTCGAGTGGGATACCTTCAAGTTGATTGAAAGGTGATTTCTTCTAGGGATGTCCTTGGATAGGGCTCTTTGGATGGGTCCGTGCCCCTACCCTAGGTACATAGCTTCATCATTAGCCCCCGAATGGATCGAGGTTAGAATGGGGAAAGAGTTGGGGATCTTTCCGACTGGTTCTTTGGGGCTGCATGAGTGCCTCGTTTCGGGCCAATTGTCACGGATGACGTCATCAACCTCTTTCAGTCGCCTTGATCCATTCCAGGCCTTTCGTCGAGTGAATTTCTTTGCTTGTGACATGCCGAGTGTCGGCGCGAGCAGGGTCTTCTGTTTTGACAAGTTGTTCTCCGGCCCGCGGATGTCGCGGGATTCGGATTTTGGGAAGCGCGCGGGACGGGAGCAGCCGTAGTAATCGGAAGCGATAAAGCGGAAGCTCCTCGATCTCCGCGTCGCCTTTTTCGCCACGTATCGCGCGCGCGTCTGCTGCGGGATTTGACTGGATGGCCTGGGCCTACCAGTCAGCCACTCGGGAGCGGCCCCTTATAAGTTGCCGGCTCAGGGTTTCCAAGCCATGCGCTCTCTTCTCCTTCCTTCTTCCTCTCTCCCTTCGCAGGTCCTTCCGCTACCTCCGCTCTCGCCCTAGCACCGCAAGCCCGTGTGAGATCTCACCGGCGACGATGGTGAAGGGCAAGACGACTGCTTTGGAGCGTGCGAAGAAGGTGGCGGCGGCGGGGAAAGGGAAGAGGTCTGCTCGGGGCGGATCCTCCTCCAGGACCGCTCTGCCCAAAGGTTGGATCCAGGGCGACTTGATGCCGTCGGTGCTCCGGCAAGAGGATCTCGACGACATGGTCGAGGGGGGAGTCATTCCCCACGAAGCTGCGCGTCTTCCGAGGGGAGAGATCGAACCTCAACCCTGCGACGGTGAGTGCGTGCTCCTAGCCACCGACATCGACCGAGGGTTTTCTCTGCCGCCCCATCCTTTCTTCCGGAGTTTCCTGAACTTCTTCGGAGCGCAGCTCCACCACTTCACTCCCAACTCCATTGTATACCTTGCTGCTTTCATCTCCATGTGTGAGGCTTTCTTGGGTTGTCGCCCCCATTGGGGACTCTTCAAACACATCTTTACCTGCCGTTCTCAGTCGGTCAAGAAGGCCCAGTCGAGTGACGAGAGGACGCAGGTGATCCAGCTGTGCGGGGGCCTGGCGATCCAGACGAGGGGAAAGAGTTGTTTTCCAGCTATCACTTTCCCGGAGTCGGTCCGTGGTTGGCAGGCGACCTGGTTCTACTGCCAGGATCAGGCGACCCCAGGTCAGTCGACTGGTCTTCCTCCTTTTTCCCTCGACCGAGCCGAGAAGCCTGCCTCTCTGAAAATCGCGCCGGAGGAAAGGTCCCAAGTAAAGGTGTTGGCAGGTCAAGTGGTTGAGCTTGTCCATGAGGGTTTGACTGGAATGGACCTGCTAGAGGTCTTCCTCCAAAGGCGCATCCAACCGCTCCAGGCCCGCGACCACCCGATGTGGCTGTATTCGGGTCTCGACGACACCACTCGGATCCACCCAGAGGAGGTCACCGATGAGATGCTGGAGGGGTGGCTGTCGAGCATCACGGGGAACAAAGACAACCCCCGAGGAGCCACGAGGGTAATCCCACTCGACAATTCATATGAGGTAGACCAGGTATGTCTTTGTGCTCCCGACTGATATCTTGTTTTCTGCATTGGTCTTCTTTGAGTAGGTCGATTGACTTTCGTCTTGTCTGTTGTTTTCCAGGCGACCACCGAGATGTACTCGACGCCCAACGGGGCACAGGGGTCGACTGAGGAAGGGGAGGCGAGCGGAGGCGAGAGCGGGGATGACCAAGGCGAGTGGGAGTCTGATGGTGAAGGAGAGGGAGGCGACGACATCTTCTCCAGCGAGGAGGAGGAGGAGGAGGTTGAACCTCCCCGCCAGGAGGGGCGATCCAAGCTCACACATGATCCAGCGCGGGGACGTGGCAAGGCGACTGCTCCTGTCGGGCAGTCGTCGAAATGCCCTCGGACCTCTCCTCCTCCGTCGACTGGGAAGGCTCCCAAGCACCCACGAGCGACGCCATCCAAGCCGCCCAAGGCTCTGCCCGAGATGAAGATAGCTGTTCCTACCATTTCCGGGTAATAATAAAGCTTGCTTTCCTTTGTCGACCGTGGACGGATCCTTGGTCGATTCACTGGGCCAACTGACTGACTTCCGAGATTTGCAGCGGTGCTACTTCTGAGGTCTCTGCCAGGGACGACGACCAAGAGATGGAGGACGCTGTTACCTCCAACCCTGGTATGATCGCTGACGTTCCGTTTTTGAGTCGACTGAACCTTTATTGCAACTCTGGTCGATTGAGTGTTTTCCTTGTAGCTCCTCCTCATGTTATCGACCTCCCGGATGACGATGACAACGAACCGCTGACAGTGAAGAGGAAGAAGAGGGCGTCGGCTGGCAAGACCCCACAATCCACTCCGGCGCCTGAGGCCGTAGCTCGGGACGATGGCGAACCCACTCGGGCTTCTGTGACTTTCGCCATTCCTCTAACGAGTGTGCAGCCCTCGGCGTCGACTGCGGATCCGTCTTCGCTTTTTGCCGCGTACCCCGTCCCTGAGGACCAAGCGGCTGCTGCGAAGGAGGCTGTATGCCAGGCGGGGATCATGATGGAACAAGTGAAAGTGGCTCGGGAGGCCTGCCAGGCGGCTTATGACGCAAGCTCGGCTCTTCAGAGTAACGTCCAGGTCAGTCGACTTCAACACTTGGTCTGTTACGATATGCTGTTTGAAGAATCTCTTTTCCGAAGATCTTTATATCTGTACACCCACTGGGTGTGTCTGCCAATTCTTGGACGAGTGGGGGCACGCTAAGTGCACCCACTGGGTGTAGTCCCCGAGACTACGGTGGACTGCTGGCAGTCGACTGTAGTCTTTATATTGAGTTGTTGTAGCTGTGTTTCTTCACTCGGTCTGGTCGGGCCATGTCGAATGGAACGGTATCCTGTCGACTGCGGGCAGTCGACTTTTTTTTTACAGTGGGGGCACGCTAAGTGCACCCACTGGGTGTAGTCCCCGAGACTACTGTCGAATGTTTTTGCTTCGGCTGTAGTCTTAGAAACGCCATCATTGTCTCTTAGTTACTCGGAAGCAACTTATCTTGGACTCGACTTCGGGGTTTGTCGGGTCGGATAGGAACCGGTGGGGGCACGCTAAGTGCACCCACTGGGTGTAGTCCCCGAGACTATGGTGGACTGCTGGCAGTCGACCGTAGTCTTAGTATTTATTGCCTTTGTTTTTTTACTGTAATAATAACTCCTCCCCTTTGGCTTCAGAAATCTTGTGATCTTGGAGCCCGCTTGGCTGACTTGGAGAAGCAGCAAATTCAACTGAACCTTGATCTGGAGCTGGCCAGAACAGAGCTGCAGAGGGTCAGAGACGGCGCTGCAGGTAAGACGCCTTTGTCGACTGGTTAGTTTTTAGGCTTGAGTATCCTTCTGCTATTTCTGAATCAATCATCATTTCTTTGCAGAAAAACTGAACGAAGCTCTGGCGAAGAAGGATCAGGACTTGGCTGCTGCCCGTAAGGAGGCTGATGACAAGACCACTCTAGCCGCACAGAAGTTGGCTTCGGTCGACCAATTAGAAGGAGAGAATACCAAGTTGAAGACCGCTCTGAATGAAGCCAACAGGTAGTGTTCGCGTTGGAAGAAGGAGAACCTCACCCTGAACGAGAAGATGGAAGGCATCGCTCGTAGGAGGGACGACCTGGAGAGCTACTTGAGGAGCCTTGCCAAGAAGTTGTACATCAAGCTCGAAGGTGCTCATTCAGTTCCGACTGTTTTTTTTGTGTCGACTCAGTCTTATGAAAATTGACTTATCCTTGGATCGTGTATGCAGAGCTTTGCCAGAACTTTGAAGAGGAGACTGGGCGGATCGAAACAGGTTTGGATCCAATCAACTCTCCGGTGAAAGATGAAGCTGCCATGAATCTGCTCCGACTGGAATCTCGCATTGACGGCGTCGTGGATTACTTGGCTCGACTGAAGGTTGCCATGTCGCGGATCGACCCGGCACTTTGGCCAGAGTCTATGCTCCAGAACGATCTCGAGTCTCTGATGACTCGACTTAACGGAATCCCTGACCGAGTGCAGGAGTGGAAGAAGTCTTCTGCTCGGTGCGGCGCTGATGTGGCTCTGTCTCTGGTCCACGTCCATTGCAAGGAGGCGCGGGAGGAGAAGCTGGCCGCCATCCAAGTTGCCAACACGAGGAAGCACAACTTCCAGGACTTCATGGAGACATTTATTGCTGCCGCCACCCGTAGACGGGATCGACTAGGATGAGTTCGTCGCCCCTTCCAGTCCTCCACCTGAGGAATGAAAAACTTTTAAGCTCCACTTAAATTTGCCTCGGAATGCCGAGTGGATCTGTAACCGTTGAACTTCTGCCTTAAATTTGCCTCGAAATGCCGAGTGGAATGGTAACAGTTTAAACTCTGCCGAGCCGAGGGTTTGAATACTTCGATCTGAGGTCTGGGACCTTTTAGGCTTTATTTGAACTTGATTTATCGTCGAACATCTTTGTGGATGATCCTCGAGTGGAACTCGATCTTCATTCGAAATAACTTTTGTATTTGTGGTGCAGCTCTGAAGGAGAAGGTAGCAGTCGATTTGCACCTCGTCGTCCTTGCAGATTGGGTTGTGTTCCGTACTTAGGCGAGAACTGGGCTGCAGCTAAGCCCCCGAGTGGGAGGTTTGCTCTCCACTCGGTAGGATTTTTGAACACTTAGGCGAGCGCTGGGCTGCAGCTAAGCCCCCGAGTGGGAGGTTTGCTCTCCACTTGGTAGGATTTTTAAACACTTAGGCGAGCCCTGACTGCAGCTAAGTCTCTTAGTGGGAGAACTTAGGCGAGTGCTGGACTGCAGCTAAGCCCCCGAGTGGGAGGATTGCCCTCCACTCGGTAGGATTTTTCAAACTTAGGCGAGTGTCTGACTGCAGCTAAGTCTCTTAGTGGGAGAACTTAGGCGAGTGCTGGACTGCAGCTAAGCCCCCGAGTGGGAGGTTTGCTCTCCACTCGGTAGGATTTTTTCAAACTTAGGCGAGTGTCTGACTGCAGCTAAGTCTCTTAGTGGGAGAACTTAGGCGAGTACTGGACTGCAGCTAAGCCCCCGAGTGGGAGGTTTGCTCTCCACTCGGTAGGATTTTTTCAAATTTAGGCGAGTGTCTGACTGCAGCTAAGTCTCTTAGTGGGAGAACTTAGGCGAGTACTGGACTGCAGCTAAGCCCCCGAGTGGGAGCATTGCTCTCCACTCGGTGGGATTTTTCAAACTTAGGCGAGTGCTGACTGCAGCTAAGTCTCTTAGTGGGAGAACTTAGGTGAGTACTGGACTGCAGCTAAGCCCCCGAGTGGGAGGATTGCTCTCCACTCGGTGGGATTTTTCAAACTTAGGCGAGTGTCTGACTGCAGCTAAGTCTCTTAGTGGGAGAACTTAGGCGAGTACTGGACTACAGCTAAGCCCCCGAGTGGGAGGATTGCTCTCCACTCGGTGGGATTTTTCAAACTTAGGCGAGTGCTGACTGCAGCTAAGTCTCTTAGTGGGAGAACTTAGGCGAGTACTGGACTGCAGCTAAGCCCCCGAGTGGGAGGATTGCTCTCCACTCGGTGGGATTTTTCAAACTTAGGCGAGTGCTGACTGCAGCTAAGTCTCTTAGTGGGAGAACTTAGGCGAGTACTGGACTGCAGCTAAGCCCCCGAGTGGGAGGATTGCTCTCCACTCGGTGGGATTTTTCAAACTTAGGCGAGTGCTGACTGCAGCTAAGTCTCTTAGTGGGAGAACTTAGGCGAGTACTGGACTGCAGCTAAGCCCCCGAATGGGAGGATTGCTCTCCACTCGGTGGGATTTTTCAAACTTAGGCGAGTGCTGACTGCAGCTAAGTCTCTTAGTGGGAGAACTTAGGCTAGTGCTGGACTGCAGCTAAGCCCCCGAGTGGGAGGTTTGCTCTCCACTCGGTAGGATTTTTTCAAACTTAGGCGAAACGGATTCGCAGCTAAGTCACCCACTGGGGGATTTCTTATGCAAACAAAAGTGCCAGCAATCATTGGAACACTCTTGTCTTTGATAAAAATGAACTGCAGAAGTTTCTCTTATTACATCTTTAGAGGAAGGAACTTAAGTGTAAAAGTGGCGGAGCAGCTCCGCGTTCCAAGCTCGCGGCTCGTTGATCTGGCGATCAACATTGTAGAGGTGATACGCTCCGTTGTGGAGGACTCTGGTGACGATGAAGGGGCCTTCCCAAGTAGGAGCAAGCTTGTGTGGTTTCTGTTGGTCCACTCGGAGGACCAAATCTCCTTCTTGGAAGGCTCGACTCTTCACATGCCGGGCACGGAATCGACGCAAGTCTTGTTGATAAATGGTCGATTTGATCATGGCCATCTCCCTCTCTTCTTCTAGGAGGTCGACTGCGTCTTGCCGGTCTTGTTTTGCTTCATCTTCAATGTAGAGTTCGACTCGGGGTGCGTTGTGAAGAAGATCAGTCGGTAGAATTGCTTCGGCTCCATAGACCAGAAAGAATGGAGTTCTTCCAGTCGACCGGTTAGGGGTGGTCCTCAATCCCCACAGAACTGACGAAAGTTCATCGACCCAAGCACCTGCTGCGTGCTTGAGATCACGCATCAGTCGAGGCTTTAGTCCTTTGAGAATCAGACCATTTGCTCTCTCGGCTTGTCCATTCGACTGGGGATGGGCGACCGAAGCGTAGTCGACTCGTGTGCCTTGAGAGGGGAAAAAAGCTCTGAACTGGTCTGAATCGAAGTTTGACCCATTGCCAGTGATGATGCTATGAGGGACTCCATATCTGAATGTTAGTCCTCTGACGAAACTGATAGCAGTGCAAGCATCAAGATTCTTGATGGGCTTAGCTTCAATCCATTTGGTAAACTTGTCGACTGCCACAAGCACATGAGTGAAACCGCTCCTGCCTGTTCTCAGTGGACCAACCTTGTCTAGTCCCCAGACAGCAAAGGGCCAGACGAGTGGAATGGTCTTCAGGGCTGATGCAGGCTTGTGTGACATGTTGGAGTAGAACTGGCAGCCTTCACACTTGTCGACTATCTCTTTTGCCATCTCATTTGCTCTTGGCTAGTAAAATCCCGCTCGGTATGCTTTAGCCACAATGGTCCAAGAAGACGCATGGTGACCACAGGTCCCCGAGTGGATATCGTCAAGGATTATCCGACCCTCTTCTGGTGTTATGCACTTCTGACCGATTCCAGTCGCGCTTTCTCTATACAGCTGTCCCTTGATGACTGTGAAGGCCTTGGATCGGCGGACAATCTGTTGAGCCTCTTCCTCGTCCTCTGGGAGTTCTTTCCTTAGGATATACGCGATGTACGATATCGTCCAGTCGGGAGTGATTGCCAAGACTTCCATAATTAGGTCGACCACAGCAGGAACTTCGACTTCAGTCGGATCTGTGGCGCTTTTCGGCTGCGGGGCTTCCTCTGTAAAAGGATCTTCTTGGACTGACGGCGAGTGAATGTGTTCCAGGAACACGTTGCTGGGAATGGCTTCTCTCTTGGAGCCTATCTTTGCCAAATCGTCAGCTGCCTGATTTTTTCGGTCGGGGGATGTGATGAAGCTCTAACCCCTCGAATTTCTTTTCTAGCTTTCTCACTGCATTGGAATAACCAGTCATAGCCGGACTTCTGACGTCCCACTCCTTCATCACCTGATTAACCACCAAATCTGAGTCGCCATAGACCATGAGGCGACGGACGCTGAGTGAAATGGCCATGCGCAACCCATATAAAAGTGCTTCATATTCTGCTTCATTATTGGAGGAATCGAAGTGAATCTGGAGAACGTATCCGAGCTTATCTCCTCGGGGGGAGACTAATACTACCCCAGCACCGGAACCATTCAACATCTTAGATCCATCGAAGAACAAGGTCCAGTGCTCCGAGTGAACTTGAGTCGGAAGTTGCTGTTCAATCCACTCGGCGATGAAATATGCGATTGCTTGGGACTTGATAGCCTTCTTTGCTTCGAACTTGATATCTAAGGGAGGGAGTTCAATCGCCCACTTGGCCACTCGACCAGTTGCATCTCTGTTATGCAGGATCTCTGACAGCGGGGCGTCGCTGACGGCTGTAATGGAGTGGTCAGAGAAGTAATGAGCAACCTTCTTCGTGGTCATATATATCCCATATACAAGCTTCTGGTAATGAGGATATCTTTGTTTTGAAGGGGTCAAAACTTCAGACACATAATAGACTGGGCGCTGAACTCTGAAGGCCTTTCCTTCTTCTTCCCGCTCGACCGTAAGTACTGTGCTAACAACTTGTCCTGTGGCTGCAATGTAAAGTAGCAGAGGCTCTTTGCTGATTGGGGCAGCAAGCACCGGCTGGGTGGAGAGCAGGGCTTTGAGCTCTGCAAATGCTGCATCAGCTTCTGGAGTCCACTCGAACTTGTCAGACTTCTTCATCAGTCGGTAAAGAGGCAACGCCTTTTCACCAAGACGAGAAATGAATCGACTTAGGGTGGCCAAGCAGCTTGTAAGCTTTTGGACATCGTGCACGCGTACGGGACGCTTCATCCGGAGTATGGTGCCAACCTTTTCAGGATTAGCATCGATCCCCCGTTCGGAAACGAGAAAACCGAGTAACTTTCCACCTGGAACTCCGAATGTGCACTTTGATGGATTGAGCTTGATATCATACCTCCTGAGGTTGGCAAAGGTTTCAGCAAGGTCAGTCCGCAGTTCGGAACCTTTGCGTGACTTGACCACAATATCATCCATGTATGCCTCCACATTCCGACTGATTTGAGTGAGTAAACACTTCTGAATCATTCTCATGAACGTGGCTCCGGCGTTCTTGAGGCCGAACGGCATGGTGACATAACAGAAGCATCCGAGCGGAGTGATGAAAGCTGTTTTGATCTCGTCGGGTCCATACAGACGGATCTGATGGTACCCGGAATAGGCATCTAGAAAAGACAATCTCTCGCATCCCACAGTCGAGTCGACTATTTGGTCGATGCGAGGGAGAGGAAAATGATCTTTCGGGCAGACCCGATTGATATGTTTGAAATCAATGCACATGCGAAGTGACTTGTCCTTCTTGGGGACCATGACGACATTGGCGAGCCACTCGGAGTGGTAAATCTCTCGGATGAACTCTGCCGCTAAGAGCCGAGCCACCTCCTCGCCAATGGCTTGCTTCTTCTGGACGGCGGACCGTCGAAGATGTTCCTTTACAGGCTTGAATTTTGGGTCGACTCGTAGACGGTGCTCGGCCAGCTCTCTGGGAACTCCAGGCATGTCAGAGGGTTTCCATGCGAAGATGTCCCAGTTCTCACGGAGGAGCTGGACGAGCGCTTCTTCCTATTTGGAGTCGAGCGTCGTTGAGATGCGAGTCGGGGCAGCATCGGGGTCGGTCGGGTGAATGTGGACTGTCTTTGTTTCGCCGGACGACTAAAAAGCTGATTCTGAAGCAGGCTTCTTGGCCCGTAGCAATTCGCTCGGATCGGCAGTCTTTTGGTACTCTTGCAGCTCGACCACTGCCATCTGAGCATCTGCAATCTTTGAGCCCTTCTGAAAACACTCTTCCGCCTTCTTCCGATTGCCTGTAACAGTGATCACACCTTTGGGGCCAGGCATCTTCAATTTGAGATACACGTAACATGGTCGGGCCATGAAGCGTGCGTAAGCTGGCCTGCCCAAAATGGCATGATAAGTACTTTGGAAGTCCACAACCTCGAATGTCAACTTTTCGTTGCGGTAATTCTTTGAATCACCGAAAACCACATCAAGAGCAATCTGGCCGAGTGATTGGGCTTTCTTCCCAGGAATGACTCCGTGGAAGCTCATGTTACTGGTACTGAGTCTGGACATCGAAATGCCCATTCCTTTCAATGTCTCAGCATACAGTATGTTCAGGCCACTGCCACCATCCATCAGGACTTTGGTCACTCGAGTGCCTTCGACAATTGGGTCGACCACCAAAGCTTGCCTCCCAGGGGTGACAATGTGCATCGGGTGATCAGACTGGTCGAATGTGATGGCAGTCTGAGACCACTTCAAGTAACTGGGGGTTGCCGGGGCAACCATGTTCACCTCGCGGTTAATGACTTTCAGTCGACTTTTGCTTTCGACATCGGCAAAAATCATCAGGGTGGAATTGACTTGGGGGTATCCATCGTCACTGTCTTCCTTGTCCTCAACTCTGTCCGACTCTTTTTCCTTGTCCTTGGACTGCTTGCCTTAAAACTGCTGGATTAGGAGCCGGCACTGTCGAGTGGTATGTTTTGGGTAAATAAAATTACCCTCTTCATCTTTCTTGGTGTGGATGTGACATGGCAGATCCAAAACATCATTCCCATCCTGATCCTTGAATTTCTTGGTCTTCCAGGGGCCCTTGGGTTTTCTTTGAAGTTTCCCTGGGCCACGGCCAGGGCCTCCCCAGGGGCGGCTGGTTCGCCTTCCGCTTTTGCTTCCGACTGGAGTTCCCTCCGGTTTCTTGGGCGACTGCTTTGTACTTGCGACTCCGGAGTCGATCTTCGTCTTCACCATTAGCGTATTTGGTGGCAATCTCCATCATCCGATTCAGAGACATCTCCCTGGTTCGACCGAACTTCAGATTCAATTCTCTGTATTTAACGCCTTCCTTGAAGGCGCATACTGCTTGATGGTCTGGCACATTCTCAACCGTGTGATGCAGAGTGATCCACCTCTGGATGTAATCCCTCAGAGTTTCATTCGGCTTCTGCACACAAGACCGCAATTCCGTAAGGCCTGCGGGTCGCTTGCATGTTCCCTTGAAGGTTGTGACAAACACTCGGGAGAGGTCCTCCCAAGTGTAGATGCTGTTGGGTGCCAATTGATTTAACCACGCTCTGGCTGAGCCCTCTAGCATGAGAGGCAAATGCTTCATGGCTACCTCATCATTGCCACCGCCGATCTATACAGCCACTCGGTAATCTTCGAGCCAAGTGTCAGGCTTAGATTCACCGATGAACTTGCTGACTCCAGTCGCCAGCCTGAAGTTGGGAGGAATCTCTGCGACTCGGATGGCTCGACTGAAACATTCTAGCCCTGAAGCGTGTGCTCTGCTGCTGGCAGGCACATCTCTGTTGTGGCCTTCTCTATGAGCTTTGTTCCTGTCAACCAAACCTTGAACGAGGATGGATCTCGCATCAAACCCTGGGTCCCTGGGGTCGACTGGAATCCTCTGCCCAACACTATGAGGGCGTCTGTCATCTCGCCGTCGAGGCGCATATGACCCTCTCCTCGGGGGAGGGGTTGGCACTCGACGTCGGTCATCATGATCGAATCGGTGATCATGCTGCTCATTCCTCCTGTACTGATCATGCCGGTCACCATGTCCCTCACGCCTCGGGGGCGATCTCGGGCTGTGAGCCGACTGGACTGTATCTGTTGCAACGGATCGACTGTGGATCCTATCCCGCGACTGAGAAATGGCGGAATTCTGGTTTCCCGCCGCCCGGAGCAACGCTCTGATCTGCAACAAGCCCCTGCCAGCCTCCGATTAGGAGGGATGAATTGATTCTGCTATACGGGCTGCGGCGGCCAAATTCTGAACTGGGGTTCGATATACCTGCGGCGGCGAGAAGAGCTGACGCCGACTGGACTCGGGAGCTTGCTGACGTCGACTGGACTCGGGAGCTCGCTGACGCGCTTGCTCGTCGAGTATTCGCTGGAGATTCTCCAGTCGAGTGCGCTCGGCCAGGTTAGCCAGGCGCGCGTCCTCCAAGGCCCGGGCCTCGGGGGTTTCTCCGACGATAGGAGTGTGGAGTGCGTCCATGTTCCGGCGGCGAAGCTCCTCTCGCTGCAATGACGTGAGGGGTTCGGGGAGATACTCATCATGAGGATGCGATGGGTCGCCCCCACCCGCGCCTCCATCAGCGCGAGGGAAACCAGGAGGACTATGTGTTCCATCGACCGCCAGAACCTTGGCCGCTGGGTCGCTGCTGTCGCACTCGGATGCGGTCTCCGCGGAGCCAGTCGAACAGGCCGTAGAGGGATTCGTCGGGCTCGATTGCCGCGACTTGTGGGGCTGCCGACTGGCGGGCCACGGCATGCCTCACCCACCGCTGAAGTCTCGATCGACCGGAGCGCTTGCGCCGGTGGGAGACAGGGCGGGGAGGCGACACGGGGGCCGACTGATACTGGGTCGATGGCTGCCGCAGGAGGACGCCACGAATGCATGCGCGGAAGTGCGTCGCACCGCGGACGGGGAGCGCGTCGATGTCAAGTGGTGCCTCCTGAGGCCAGGCGGAGTCGTCAGCGATGAACGTGAGCGCGCCGAGACGGATCTCGCGGCCCTCCACCAAAACTCCGCAAGAAACCATGATCAAAGAAATCAGAAAAGATCGCAACTTCTCCAACTAAGCGCTAAGATTCCTACCCCACGGTGGGCGCCAACTGTCGTGGTTCTAACTCTGACAGTGATGTAGGGGGGTGAGTATGGAGAGGCTAGATCTTAGTTATGGAGAAGTTGTAAGCACGCGAGGTTTATGAGTTCGGGCCCTTCTCGGAGGAAGTAATAGCCCTACGTCTCGGAGCCCGGAGGCGGTCGATTGGATTATGCGTGTGTGGATAACAGGGGTGCCAACCCCCCATACTAAGGAGGGGGGTGGCTTATATAGAGTTCGCCGGCCCCCTCTTGCCCTCAGTAATGCAGGGTTTAAGGTACATTTAAGATTGGGCGTTACTGGTAACGCCCGTAATAAAGTGCTATAATGACCGTAAAGACTACTTAACAGCCGACCGTTTGCCTGCGGAGTGGCTTTAGGTCTCCTGGCAGTTGAGTGGTTGGCTTCATGGTCGAGTGATAGCTTCTTGGTCGAGTGTCTTGAACCCGTCGAGTGGGATACCTTCAAGTCGATTGAAAGGTGATTTCTTCTAGGGATGTCCTTGGATAGGGCTCTTTGGACGGGTCCGTGCCCCTACCCTAGGTACATAGCTTCATCAGCCGCCACCCTAGATGGGATCTAGGGCTTCCGGCACCCCTAGGGAGGAAACCCTAGGTGGGGGCGCAACCCTCCCTCTCCCCCTATCACTAGTAGAAAACAGGGCTATGGTCCAGGCCGGCTCAGCCCATTAGTCCCGGTTCAGTCTAGAACCGGGACCAATGTGGGCATTGGTACCGGTTCGTGAGCCCAGGGGGGCGGCCGGGCCACGTGGGCCATTGGTCCCGGTTCATCTGGACCTTTTGGTCCCGGTTGATGGGATGAACCGGGACCAATGGGCCTCGCTCCTGGCCCACCACCATTGGTCCCGGTTGGTGGCTTGAACCGGGACCAAAGGCTCCCCTTTAGTCCCGACTTTTGTCTCCAACTGGGACCAATGAGGTGCCTATATATACCCCCTCGCGCAAGAGCAGAGCATAGTGCTCTGTTTTTTCTGGCCGAGGGGGAGAGGGCTTTGTGGTGCTCTAGCTCACCTCCTATGCACATGAGGTGTTCGATGGAATGCCCGAGCCACACTACTTAAGCTTTCTCCTCTCGAAGCTCGACCTCCAAGCTCCATTTTCCTCGAGATTTGTCTAGATTTAGCGGTCCGTCACGCCCCGTCCCCATCTTCAACGCCATCGATCACCCGCGCCGATCTCATCACCGACACCACCGTGGTGAGCCTCTTGTTCTTATCTTCTTTCTGAAAGGAAAAATATTCTTACTTGTATGTTTAGATAGATACTTGTATCATTTTCTTACATTTATTATTGCATCTTATATAATGCGATGGTTTTGGTATCCGCCCCCGTCGGCCCTCGTCCTGTCTATGATTCGGATGTGGTATGTATATTATCTTTATAACTATTGGTTCATTTATTGTTTATGAAAATTATGCCGACCAACGTGACATAGATTTTATTTATCTAGGATGTATGTGAATCGAAAATGCCAACCGACCCTATTGTCGAGAGGTTAAATTTAGTTGAAGAAGAAAACGATTTGTTGAAGGAAAAAATAAAAAAATTGAGGAGGAGAAGATGATATTGGAGTTGCATGTTGCGGATGTCGTCGATGATCACAAGATCAAGATGGATGCAATGCGCTTGAAGATTAGAAAGATTAGAAAATATGCCATTCATACCGAGGCTTGGTATCATTATGCCGTTGGATCAATTGTTACCTTGGTTCCGATTATGATCGCATTTGTTTTCGCATTGAAATGTTTTACATAGTTTCAATGTATGGTTTAATTAATTAGATGCTCTGGAGAGCTATATGTAGTTAGATGAGAACTATGTATGCACTTTGGTTTTAATGTGATGATGAACTTCTATTAATTTGGACACTTAATTATATATAATGCACGCAGATGAACCGACAATGGATGTACGGTGACAGACACACCCGCGAGTACATTAAGGGTGTGCATGAGTTTCTCGATGCGGCTGAGGCAAACAAGCAGAATGGTTTTATGTGTTGTCCATGCACTGAATGTGGGAATACGAGGTCTTACTCTAACCGGAAAATCCTTCACTCCCACCTGCTTTACAAGGGTTTCATGCCACACTATAATGTTTGGACGAGGCACGGAGAAATAGGGGTTATGATGGAAGACGGCGAAGAAGAAGACTACGATGACAACTATGTGCCCCCTGAATACGGTGATGCTGCAACGGGGGGAGCTGGTGAAGATCAAGAGGAATCAGACGATGTGCCCAATGATGCTGCAACGGGTGAAGCTGCTGAAGATCAAGAGGAACCAGACGATGTGCCCGATGATGATGATCTCCGCCGGGTCATTGTCGATGCGAGGACACAACGCATTAGTCAAAAGGAGAAGCTGAAGTTCGATCGCATGTTAGATGATCACAAAAAGGGTTATACCCCAATTGCGAAGATGGCAACACAAAGCTCGGCACCGTACTGGAATTGCTGCAGTGGAAGGCAGAGAATGCTGTGGCTGACAAAGGATTTGAGAAGCTAATGAAAATATTGAAGAAGAAGCTTCCAAAGGATAACGAATTGCCCGACAGTACATACGCAGCAAAGAAGGTCGTATGCCCTCTAGGATTGGAGGTGGAGAAGATACATGCATGCCCTAATGACTGCATCCTCTACCGCGGTGCATACAAGGATCTGAACGCATGCCCGGTATGCGGTGCATTGTGGTATAAGATCAGACGAGATGACCCTGGTGATGTTGACGGCGAGCCCCCCAGGAAGAGGGTTCCTGCGAAGGTGATGTGGTATGCTCCTATAATACCACGGTTGAAACGTCTGTTCAAAAACGAAGAGCATGCCAAATTGATGCGATGGCACAGTGAGAACCGAAAGAAAGATGGGAAGTTGAGAGCACCCGCTGACGGGTCGCAGTGGAGAAAAATCGAGAGAAAGTACTGGGATGAGTTTGCAAAGGACCCAAGGAATGTATGGTTTGCTTTAAGCGCGGATGGCATTAATCCTTTCGGGGAGCAGAGCAGCAATCACAGCACCTGGCCCGTGACTCTATGTATGTATAACCTTCCTCCTTGGATGTGCATGAAGCGGAAGTTCATTATGATGCCAGTTCTCATCCAAGGCCCTAAGCAACCCGGCAACGAAATTGATGTGTACCTAAGGCCATTAGTTGAAGAACTTTTACAGCCGTGGAATCGAAACGGTGTACGTACGTGGGATGAGCATAGACAGGAGGAATTTAACCTTAAGGCGTTGCTGTTCGTGACCATCAACGATTGGCCCGCTCTCAGTAACCTTTCAGGACAGACAAACAAAGGATACCACGCATGCACGCACTGTTTAGATGACACTGAAAGTATATACCTGGACAAATGCAGGAAGAATGTGTACCTGGGCCATCGTCGATTTCGTCCGACCAACCATCAATGTTGAAAGAAAGGCAAGCATTTCAAAGGCGAGGTAGATCACCGGAAGAAGCCCGCCATGTGCAATCGACGTGATGCACGTGACAAAGAACCTTTGCGTGAACCTACTAGGCTTCTTGGGCGTGTATGGGAAGACAAAAGATACACCTGAGGCACGGGAGGACCTGCAACATTTGCACGAAAAAGACGGCATGCCTCCGAAGCAGTATAAAGGTCCTGCCAGCTACGCTCTTACGAAAGAAGATAAAGAAATCTTCTTTGAATGCCTGCTCAATATGAAGGTCACGACTGGCTTCTCGTCGAATATAAAGGGAATAATAAATATTCCAGAGAAAAAGTTTCAGAACTTAAAGTCTCATGACTGCCACGTGATTATGACGCAACTGCTTCCGGTTGCATTGAGGGGGCTTCTACCGGAAAACGTCCGATTAGCCATTGTGAAGCTATGTGCATTCCTCAATGCAATCTCTTAGAAGGTGATCGATCCAGAAATCGTACCAAGGCTAAGGAGTGATGTGGCACAATGTCTTGTCAGTTTCGAGCTGGTGTTCCCACCATCCTTCTTCAATATCATGACGCATGTCCTAGTTCATCTAGTCGACGAGATTGTCATCCTGGGGCCCGTATTTCTACACAATATGTTCCCCTTTGAGAGGTTCATGGGAGTCCTAAAGAAATATGTCCGTAACCGCTCTAGGCCAGAAGGAAGCATCTCCATGGGCCATCAAACAGAGGATGTTATCGGGTTTTGTGTTGACTTCATTCCTGGCCTTAAGAAGATAGGTCTCCCTAAATCGCGGTATGAGGGGAGACTGACTGGAAAAGGCACTCTTGGAAGAGACTCAATAATATGCAGGGACGGATATTCTTGGTCTCAAGCACACTACACAGTTCTACGGAACTCTACCTTGGTGACCCCGTATGTCGATGAACACAAGAACAGTCTGCGCTCCAAACAACCGGAGCAGTGCGACGACTGGATTACATGGGAACACATCAGGACTTTCAGCAGTTGGTTGGAAACACGTCTCAGAGGTGACAACACTGTTTGTGATGAGTTGTACTTGTTGTCCAGGGGACCATCTTTGACTGTATTGACTTACAAAGGATACGAGATAAATGGGAATACATTTTACACGATCGCCCAAGATCAAAAGAGCACCAACCAAAACAGTGGTGTCCACTTTGATGCAGCAACCGAGAGCGGAAAGTATACATATTATGGTTACACAGTGGTCATATGGGAACTTGACTACGGACCTGATTTTAAGGTCCCTTTGTTTAAGTGCAAATGGGTCAATCTGTTAGGCGGCGGGGTACAGGTAGACCCACAGTACGGAATGACAACAGTGGATTTGAAAAATCTTGGGTACACTAACGAACCGTTCATCCTAGCCAATGATGTGGCACAGGTTATCTATGTGAAGGACATGTCTACCAAACCGAGAAAAAGAAAAGATAAGGAAGCGAATACATCATACGATGAGCCAAAGCGCCACATAGTTCTTTCAGGAAAAAGGGACATCCTGGGAGTGGACGGAAAGACAGACATGTCTGAAGATTATGAAAAGTTTCATGAAATTCCTCCCTTCAATGTCAAGGCTGACCCAAGCATCCTGATAAACAATGAAGATTATCCATGGTTACGGCGCAATAAGCAAATGACACAAGCGAAGAAAAAGTGAAGACTTTCTCCCGCAACTTTGTAATACACGAACATGCTACCATTGTCCGTTTTGTACATGCACATGCTATGTGGGTGAAATTATGATACCATCCCAACTTTCAACTTTTTCAGAGTTCATTTGAAATGCTTTCATGTCTTATGGTTCGGCCCTCGTAATACCATGACCATTAGTCCCTGTCCCATGCCAACTTTCAAACCGGGACTAAAGGGTTGGTCCTCGTTGCAGGCCGAGTTTAGTCCCACCTCGCCAACCGAAGGGGGCTCACACCGGTTTATAAGCCCTTCCCTCTCTGCCTTGTTGAGCTCCTCTCAAAGTAAAAATAGATGCCCTAATAGAGAAAGTTTATAATTTTGCTAACCTAAAAGCAAACAGAATTAAAAAGCAAACAGAATGAAAATTAAAGCAAAAAACAAAAGAAATAAATAATGCAAAAAACAAATCAAAAAAACAGGAAAAAACTATTTTTATAGTAAAGTAATCACAAAATAAAACAACAAAGAAAACAAAAGAACTAAAAAAGTGTTTTCAAATTTGAAAACTAATGGCACTAACAGAAAGTTTATAATTTTTCTAAAACTAATGGCACTAACAGAAAGTTTATAATTTTGCTAACCTAAAAGCAAACAGAATTAAAAATTAAAGCAAAAAACAAAATAAAATAAATAATGCAAAAAAAATCAAAAAAACAGGAAAAAACTATTTTTGTAGTAAAGTTAATCACAAAATAAAATTTGAAAACTAATGGCATTAACAACAAGTTTATAATTTTTCTAAAACTAAAAGCATAAAGAATTAAAAAATAAAGCAAAAAACAAAAGAAAATAAATAAAGCAACAAAAAAACAAAAAATGCCACCTATTGGGCCACCACGGCCTGAATACGACTAGAAACCCTACCATGGGCCAGGATTCAGGCCCGCAGCAGGCCCAGTAGGCCCACAGACATTGCAGTGACAGATTAGGCCCGAAAGCCTGCAGTTGAGAGGAGCTCGGGAGGGTGGGCGCAGCAGCACTTATAAACCACTCCCGAGCCCTCTCAACTAGCGAGGTGAGACTAAACTTTTGGGCGCGGGGCAGCACAAGGCCATTGGTCCCGGTTGGTGCCCGGTTGGTGGCACCAACCGGGACTAAAGGGGGCATTGGTCATGGTTCGTGGCACCAACCGTGACCAATGCCCCCCTTTAGTCCCGGTTGGTGCCACCAACCGGGACCAAAGGCCGCCGCTTCCCGCCCTTTGGGCTGCTGAAAATTGGCATTTGGTCCCGGTTGGTGGCACCAATCGGGACTAAAGTTGGCATTAGTCCCGGTTGGTTTCACGAACCGGGACCAATGCTCTGGCTATATAAGCCAACACTTGTGAAATTCTCGATTCAGTTCGATCGATCTCCTCGTCCTCTCCTCCGACGACGCCGCCAGGCTGCTCCTCGTCCTCGTCGCCGCCGAGCCCTCTGGACCACGTCGTCACCTCCCTGAGCCCGCGCCGTCCTCGTCGCCGGCATCCCTGAGCCCGCCGACCTCTTCCCCGTCGCCGCGTGCCTCCCCGAGCCCACCTCCTTGTCCCCGTCACCGCGTGCCACCCCGAGGCTGCCGTCCCCGTCTCCGCGTGCCGCCCCAAGCCCGCCGTCCTCGTCGCCGGACTCCAGCCGTCGCCGCCCCCCTCAAAGTGAGCCCCCCTCTCGAGTGCCACTCTTGCGCCCGAGTGCCCCTTGCTCCGCCCCTGCTCCATGGTCGCCGCCGGCCCCGATGCATTCAAGAGCAGAAGGAGAGGAGAAGTAGAGGAGAGGAGAAGTGGAGCAGCAGCAACGCGCTGTCCACTTTTCTGAATTTTTTGGAATTTTTGAATTTTTTTGTCCATATAGAAGGTGTTTGATGAAATGCTAGATGGCTTTGGGCATTTTTGGAATTTAAAAAAAAACTGTGGTGAGGTACTGATGCAAGACAAAGGCAATGGCGATGGCAAAATTTTAGAATTTTTGGAGAGGTTTAGAATAGGTTTTCAACAAGTTATTTGAATCCGATTCAAATTTCATTTGAATGAAATTTGAAAATTTTGAACTATGGATCACAAGGTTTTTGGTGAAATGGATTGTGGGTACTGTCATGAAATTGGAGTGATTTTTCTGGTTGTAAAAGAGTTAGGAAAATTTAGAATATGCTAAATATGTCAAAAATGTTTCTTTCATATGACTTTTTTTTCATATATGTATTCATTTTTTTATTTAGGTTGTTAATTAGTAGATATCGATTTTAGGTTAGTGTAGAGGAAAAAGTAAAATAAGGAAAAGGAAGAAAAGAGGAAGAAGGGAGAAGAAGAAGAAGAAAAGGAAGGAGTGGAAAAAGGAAAATAAGAAGAGGAAGACTTCTTTTTTTTTCTTCGATCTTCTCCTCTATTTTGTTCATGGATATATGCTAAAGAAAACAAGGGGGTGATAGATGATGATGAGGGGTCGAGAGTGGGACGAGAGGTCGAGAGGTGTCGAGGGGAGAAAAAAAATGTTATCAGGGACGAGGGTCGTCGAGGGGTCGAGAGAGGGACGAGGGGTCGAGAGAACTAAATAAGAAGAAGAAGAGGATCGCCGAGGGGTCGAGGGTCGGGAACTAGGGTAGAGGGTAGAGGGTAGAGGGTCGTTAAGGGGTCAAGGGTCGAGGGTTTCAGGGTCGAGGGTTCGAGGGTTCTATAGGGTCGAGGGTCGAGGGTTCCAGGGTCGTCTAGGGGTCGAGGGTTTGAGGGGTCGAGGATCGCCGAGGGGTCGAGAGAGGTTTCCTAGTGTCAAAGTATTGAAGAAATCCATGCCTTCATCATTAGCCGGAAGTAACCCGGGCATGCTGGTACGAAGTTCTACAAAGTTGTTCTGGAATGGAGTCCCGGATAGAATAATCCGCCTTTTGGTACGAATTCAGCAAAGGCCTTCCAAATAGCGATATTCGGAAGGCTCTTGCTGAACTTTGTACCAAAAAGCGAATTATCCTATCTGGGACTCCGTTCCAGAACAGCTTTGAAGAGCTTCGTACCATCATGCACATGTTACTTTCGCCTAATGATGAAGACATGGTTTTGTTGAATCCTTTGACACTACGCAACCTCCCGACCCCTCAGTGATCCTCTCAAACATGAGAGGAAGAAGAGGATCGCCGAGGGGTCGAGGGTTCCAGGGTCGTCGAGGGTTCGAGGGGTCGAGGATCGCCGAGGGGTCGAGAGAGGTTTCCTAGTGTCAAAGTATTGAAGAAATCCATGCCTTCATCATTAGCCGGAAGTAACCAGGGCATGTTGGTACGAAGTTCTGCAAAGTTGTTCTGGAATGCAGTCCCGGATAGAAAAATCTGCCTTTTGGTACGAATTCAGCAAAGGCCTTCCAAATAGCGATATTCGGAAGGCTCTTGCTGAACTTTGTACCAAAAAGTGAATTATCCTATCTGGGACTCCGTTCCAGAACAACTTTGAAGAGCTTCGTACCATCATGCACATGTTACTTTCGCCTAATGATGAAGACATCGTTTTGTTGAATCCTTTGACACTATGCAACCTCCCGACCCCTCGGCGATCCTCTCGAACATGAGAGGAAGAAGAGGATCGCCGAGGGGTCGAGGGTTCCAGGGTCGTCGAGGGTTCGAGGGATCGAGGATCGCCGAGGGGTCGAGAGAGGTTTCCTAGTGTCAAAGTATTGAAGAAATCCATGCCTTCATCATTAGCCGGAAGTAACCAGGGCATGTTGGTACGAATTTCTGCAAAGTTGTTCTGGAATGGAGTCCCGGATAGAAAAATCCGCCTTTTGGTACGAATTCAGCAAAGGCCTTCCAAATAGCAATATTTGGAAGGCTCTTGCTGAACTTTGTACCAAAAAGCGAATTATCCTATCTGGGACTCCGTTCCAGAACAACTTTGAAGAGCTTCGTACAATCATGCACATGTTACTTTCGCCTAATGATGAAGACATGGTTTTGTTGAATCCTTTGACACTACGCAACCTCCCGACCCCTCGGCGATCCTCTCGAACATGAGAGGAAGAAGAGGATCGCCGAGGGGTCGAGGGTTCCAGGGTCGTCGAGGGTTCGAGGGGTCGAGGATCGCCGAGGGGTCGAGAGAGGTTTCCTAGTGTCAAAGTATTGAAGAAATCCATGCCTTCATCATTAGCCGGAAGTAACCAGGGCATGTTGGTACGAAGTTCCGCAAAGTTGTTCTGGAATGGAGTCCCGGATAGAAAAATCCGCCTTTTGGTACAAATTCAGCAAAGGCCTTCCAAATAGCGATATTCGGAAGGATCTTGCTGAACTTTGTACCAAAAAGCGAATTATCCTATATGGGACTCCGTTCCAGAACAACTTTGAAGAGCTTCGTACCATCATGCACATGTTACTTTCGCCTAATGATGAAGACATGGTTTTGTTGAATCCTTTGACACTATGCAACCTCCCGACCCCTCGGCGATCCTCTCGAACATGAGAGGAAGAAGAGGATAAAAAAAGAAGAGGAAGAACAAAAAAAAGAGGAGAAGAAAGAATAGAGGAGTTCTTCTCCTCTATTCTTTCTTCTCCTCTTTTTTTTCTTCTTCTTCTTCCTCTTTTTTTTATCGGGAACGAGGGTCGTCAAGGGACATAGATGTAGTGTCGTCGTTGTCGATATATACCCCCTCCCGATAGCTTACTATGATTAGGTAGCTAGTTCTACATTTGGCACTAATATATCCATCTGTCATGTTTGAATAATAATTGCCATGTTGTAAATATTTGTAGAAACTATGGACACCGCCCTAGACGAAGCAAAAGAAGCGTTGTTGAGGGACATAATCGCAGAAGGAAGTGATGCCGTCTCGTTGTTTCTCAGCGAAATCGATGGTCTGGAAGGAGAGGGTGAACAAGCTGGCTACGGTGACCTAATGTCGGTGCAAGAAGAAGAACATGAGGACGGCTCCGGTGACCCAATGCCGGTGCAAGAAGGAGACCGTGATGACGGCTCCGGTGACCGAACCGAGTCTGGCCAGATATATATATTAGTTAAGCCTGTGCTGACTAGCTGATTGGTGCATTCATTGTTTTGGTATGTACACATATTCATTAAGTCTTTGTTCTTTTTTCTAGCCCTCCGGATCGAGCACAACTTCGGTAAAGAGACGAGGCCCGAAGAAAAAGTTGAGCTCGGATGAAAAGTTTGAGATCATAGCAATCGCGCCCGACGGCCAACCGATTGAACCCATCCGAACAAAGAACGCATTTGTTGCTCAGTGCGGGGTTCTGGTTAGGGACAAGATCCCGATAAGCATCCAACAATGGTTTAAGCCAGCTACAGAAGACCCTGAGGTGTCTTATGTCAATGATATGCAGAAAAATGATCTTTGGACTGAGCTGAAGTCAAATTTCACCTTACCGCCAGAGGATAATCCAGAGAACCCAGTTAAAGAGAAATTAATAAAGTCTTTTGCTCTTAAGAGGATGGCAGAACTATTCAGGAGGTGGAAGAAAGAGCTGAATAAGTTTGTCGAAAATAATGAGACACCAGAATTCAAGGGCAGATATGAGAGGATCATAGATCACTGGCCCGCATTTGTGGCCCACAAGACATCGGAAAAGAGTAAGAAGATGTCGGCGACAAACAAGCAAAATGCTGCGAAGAAGAAGCTTCACCATCGCACGGGGTCAGGTGGCTACCTCATAGCCCGGCCTAAGTGGGCCAAGACTGAGAAAGATCTGGTTGATAAAGGGATCGAACCAGAGACAATTACCTGGCCAGACCGTTGCCGGACTTGGTTCTTCGGGGCTGGCGGAACCTTGGACCCTGTAACAGGGAAGTGCATTTGGACGAACGATCAAATGGACATACCAGTCAGGAAGCTTAAGCAGTATATCGAAGCAGCGCAGCAAGGGAAGTTCTTTCCAGACAGAGAGAACGACGGGCTCACAATGGCCCTCGGGAATCCTGAGCACCCTGGATGGACACAAGGCACGCCAGGCTCCATTTCGTGGAAGGTTGGGTTTCCGGACGCAGGCGGTTACAAATCCCATGAGAGGAGGAAAAAAGTGCAGCAGACCCAAATGCAGGTGCTGCAAGCAAGGGTAGACGCGATAGAGGAACGAGAAGCAAATCGTAGCAAACGTACTACCGAAGCCTCCCCCGAAGCTACCCCGCCATCTCAGCGCAGAAGCAGCGTGGCTTCCACCGAGCTTCTTCAGCCGGAGCATGCCTTGATGGCTCCTGCCAGCTATCCCGTGGATGCTATCACGGAGTCTCAAAATTGCCACCTTATGACGCAATGGATGAATTTGAAGGTCAAGGCCGCTGTTGGCTCTGTTTATCCTACTGAACCTGGCGCAACTTTTCACTGCCGGCCGATTCCAGAAGGATATGCTAGGGTGATGGTGGATGAAATAACGGAGGGATTTGAGGACCTCCAGCTTGACCACCCTACCGGTGAAGGGGAGACTCGGCCGGGGTCTGCTCTCAAGACTCCATGCCTATGGCGGAAGGAGCTCATCAACCTTCCGAACTGGACGCCTCCGCCTCCTCCTCCTCCTCCGGCGAGTCAGGGCACTCCGCCACCTCCACCGCCTCCTCCTCCGGCGAGTGACGATCAGGGCCCTCGTCCGACTCCTTCTCCGGCGCGTGGCGGCACTCCGCCTCCTTCTCCGCCTGCGCCGACGCGCCCGAGCAGCCAGCCTCCTCCTTCTCTGCCTCGTCAGCAAGGGCGGAAGAGACCTGCCGCCGCTCCAGCTGCTCCGATGCGTCGTAGTCCTTCTCCTCCGCCTCGTAAGCAAGTAAAGAAGACAACCGCTCCGTCTGCTCGGTCGGCGTCTAGCCGTACAACCAGAGGCGGGAGGACATACAGATTCGGTCCTTCTCTGAAGACTCCAGAGAAGTTACCATATGAGAGGACCCCGGAGGAGAACGCTGAGATCGCGCGAACCGAAGTGGATGACTGGTTTCAAGGGTTGAGAGCAAAGAGACATCCACCTCCGGAGGAGAAGGTAGATCCGGTGAAAGTGAAGCGCACTCTGGCTGCCCTGGCAAAACCACCCAAGTCTCTGCCGAAAGGCAACTATGAGCGCATTATTGCAAAGACATGGGCCGAAGCGGAGCGGTCGGGAAGTACAGTCAGTGATCAAAGGCTGAAAGAACGACGAGCAGCTGGGAAACAAATTGCCCAGCTCGGCGAACAAGCGAAGCAATCGTGCCCCCCCCTCAAGGTGCCTAGCGACATCGTCGATCCGAGGATGGTGCCCGGTTATGGCAATGTTGACGATTACCTGCCCGACGATGTACATTATGATACCATGGAGGTGCAGATACACAGATACGAGTACGGGAAGCCTCTCATCAAAGATGAAAAATCTTTAACAACGATGTTGCGAAGATTACATGATTGGTACTTGAAAATCTGCAGAGAGTCTGGGCGGAGGAGTACTTTGTATGCGAGAGTTAAACCGGAGCATGACCTCGTTGGAATTGAACTGTTGCCTATTCCATTTGAGGAGTTCTATCAGTTTTTCAATCAATTGGCCCTCGATAAAACAATGATCACCTGCTACTGTCTGTAAGTACTACTACTTCTGTCATTAAGTCTCTCTATATAGCTCATCTCTTTCATTGCATGTATTTATAATTATCCTCACTATATTATGCAGAATGATGATCGCCGAATTGAAGAAAAGACAAATCGGTGATATTGGGTTCATTAACACATATCTCATAGATGCAACTGAGGTTCAACATCGTCCCAGAGATACCGAGGCCAACTTGCTACGATCATTCAAAAAAAATGAAAACAAAGATATAATACTCTTTCCTTACAACTTCAAGTGAGTGTTACTGTCTTGTGCATATTCGGTTTCCCTTATATATTAGTCCAGTTTATAGTAATGTAATTGATGAGTTATGCATGCGTGTCCAGTTTCCACTATATTCTCCTAGAGATTAGGCTTGAGCAAGGAGTAGTAACCGTCTTGGACTCTAAACGAAAAGATCCCCAGGAGTATGCGGACATGACTAAAATCCTCAAGAAGTAAGTTAAATCGATCATTATCCACCATATCAGCAACTTTGTTCATTTCCTGATATCAAGTAATTGTTTTCTTTGTCCTGCAGGGTTTGGAGAAAATTCACCAAAACAGTTCCGGGACTGCCGAAGGAGCTGGAATTTAGACACCGGAAAGTAAGTACTATAGTAGCATGTTCCGCGCATCTCCTAGTGATTCAAGCGCTAGTTTCATCAATACCATTTAGCATTCTTGCTTATCAGTTTGATTGACCTCTATTTCTTGTAAAGTGGTTGTGGCAGGAAAAAGGGAATGATTTATGTGGATACTACATCTGCGAGTCCATCCGCCACACGACCTGTGAGTGGGGCAGGTACTCTGACGAACAATATGAAGTATGTAAATAACAACATTCACAATTTTATTTTATTACCATCATTTGTATTGAGTTTCATTCATTCATATATATATGTATTGACCCCCTTCTTCAAATTAGATGTTTCGGAAGCGGGATGAACTCCTAGCACCAGCTCACATGCGAGCAATTCAAGAGGAATTGGAGGCATTCTTTCTTGACCAAGTGATTGCTGAAGACGGAGAATACTATGTGGACCATGAGTCCGTATGATTATATTTGTAAGAGATAATTATTGTATATATGTAGCCGGTAGTGTCGGATAGATATACGAGAACTTGTTGTTCGACCAATCTCTCAGAGAAGGAGAGGTGGTCGATATCACTTCTCTTTGTATGCATATATGTTCATGACGATCTTCTGTTTCCTTCGTTTGCTTAGTAGCTAACTAGCATGTCTAGTCCTCTGTATACGTATGTATAGTACGTAGCATCGACCAAGCACAGACGTAAGAGAGGACATTTCTCTCTATTAATTATAGCTAGCTAACACAATATATGAAACACCTAAATTAACCCCCCAAACCCCCCACCCCCCCCCCCTTTCAAAAAAAAACAAAAACCCCAGCCACAGAAATGCTGACGCGTGGATGCCTATTGGTCCCGGTTGGTGCCACCAACCGGGACCAAAGGGTCTCCTGCCTGGGCTCTGCGCACTGCCCATGTGGAGGGCCTTTAGTACCGACACTTTAGTCCCGATTCCTGAACCGGGACGAAAGGCCCTTACGAACCGGGACTATAGGCCCTTTTTCTACCAGTGTATATATAGTGGAGGCAAAGGGGCAGCCCAACACATGAAGTTCCTCCCCTATTGGCGCAGCCCTACCCCCTCTCCCTCCTCGTCTCTCGTAGTGCTTGGCGAAGCCCTGCTGGAGTCCCGTGCTCCTCCACCACCACCACGCCGTCGTGCTGCTGCTGGATGGAGTCTTCCCCAACCTCACCTTCTCCCCTTGCTGGATCAAGGCGTAGGACACGTCACCGGGCTATACGTGTGTTGAACGCGGAGGTGCCGTCCGTTCGGCACTAGGATCATCGGTGATTTGGATCACGACGAGTACGACTCCATCAACCCCGTTCACTTGAACGCTTCCGCTTAGCGATCTACAAGGGTATGTAGATGCACTCTCCTTCCCCTCGTTTCTAGATTACTCCATAGATTGATCTTGGTGATGCGTAGAAAATTTTAAATTTCTGCTACGATCCCCAACAGTGGCATCATGAGCTAGGTCTATGCGTACTTTCTATGCACGAGTAGAACACAAAGCAGTTGTGGGCGTCGATATTGTCAATTTACTTGCCGTTACTAGTCTTATCTTGATTCGGCGACATCGTGGGATGAAGCGGCCCGGACCGACCTTACACGTACTCTTACGTGAGACTGGTTCCACCGACTGACATGCACTAGTTGCATAAGGTCGCTAGCGGGTGTCTGTCTCTCCCACTTTAGTCGGATCGGATTCGATGAAAAGGGTCCTTATGAAGGATAAATTTGGCATATCACATTGTGGTTTTGGCGTAGGTAAGAAATGTTCTTGCTAGAAACCTATAGCAGTCACGTAAAAACTTGCAACAACAATTAGAGGACGTCTAACTTGTTTTTACAGCATATGCCTTGTGATGTGATATGGCCAAAAGGATGTGATGAATGATATATGTGATGTATGAGATTGATCATGTTCTTGTAATAGGAATCATGACTTGCATGTCGATGAGTATGACAACCGGCAGGAGCCATAGGAGTTGTCTTAATTTATTTATGACCTGCGTGTCAACTTAAACGTCATGTAATTACTTTACTTTATTGCTAAAGCGTTAGCCATAGTAGTAGAAGTAATAGATGACGAGACAACTTCAAGAAGACACGATGATGGAGATCATGATGATGGAGATCATGGTGTCATGCCGGTGATAACGATGATCATGGAGCCCCGAAGATGGAGATCAAAAGGAGCAAAATGATATTGGCCATATCATGTCACTATTTGATTGCATGTGATGTTTATCATGTTTTACATCTTATTTGCTTAGAACGACGGTAGCTTAAATAAGATGATCCCTCACTAAAATTTCAAGAAAAGTGTTCCCCCTAACTGTGCACCGTTCGAAGGTTCATTGTTTCGAAGCACCACGTCATGATCGGGTGTGATAGATTCTAACGTTCGAATACAACGGGTGTAAGCTAGATTTACACACGCAATACACTTAGGTTGACTTGACGAGCCTAGCATGTACAGACATGGCCTCGGAACACGGAAGACCGAAAGGTCGAGCATGAGTCGTATATAAGATACGATCAACATGAAGATGTTCACCGTTGATGACTAGTCCGTCTCACGTGATGATCGGACACGGCCTAGTCGATTGGGATCATGTTTCACTTAGATGACTAGAGGGATGTCTATCTGAGTGGGAGTTCTTTAAATAATTTGATTAGATGAACTCAATTAACACGAACATAGTCTAAATTGTCTTTGCAAATATGCTGTAGATAAATAGCTCACGTTGTAGCTCCCTGTTTCAATACGTTCCTAGAGAAAGACCAAGTTGAAAGATATTGTAAGCAATGATGCGGACTGGGTCCATAGTCCGAGGAGTGTCCTCACTGCTACACAGAAGGCTTACGTCTTTGATGCACCGCTCGATGCGCAAACCCCTACAACGTCATCTGTGGATGTTGTGAACACCTGACAGACATGTCCTGATGACTACTTGATAGTTTAGTGCACCATACTTTACGGCTTAGAATCGGGATTCCAATCACGTTTTGAACGCCATAATACATATGAGATGGTCCAAGAGCTGAAATTGGGATTTCAGGCTCATGCCCGTGTTGAGAGGTGTGAGACCTCTGACAAGTTCTTTTGCCAACAAGATGGAGGAGAATAGCTCAGCTAGTGAGCATGTGCTCAGAATGTCTGGGTGCTACAATCACTTAAATCAAGTGGGAGTTAAACTTCCAGATAAGATAGTAATTGATAGAGTTCTCTAGCCACTATCACTAAGCTACTAGATCTTCGTGATGAACTATGACATGCAAGGGATGGAGTTGATCCCGGAGCTGTTCGCGGTGCTTAAGACCGCAAAAGGTAGAAATCAAGAAGGAGCATCAAGTGTTGATGGTTTGACAAGACCACTGGTTTCAAGAAGGGCAAGGGCTAGAAGGGAAACTTCATGGATGGCAAACCAGTTGCCGCTCCAGTGAAGGAACCCAAGGTTGAACCCAAACCCGAGACTAAATGCTTCTATTGTAAGGGGAATGGTCACTGGTAGCGGAATTACCCCAAATGCATGGTAGATAAGAAGGCTAGCAACTTCAACAAAGAATATACGTGTTATTAATGTGTACCTCACTAGTACTCCTGGTAGCACCTGGGTATTGGATACCGGTTCAGTTGCTATTATTGGTGACTTGAAGCAAAAGCTACGGACTAAACGGAGACTGGCTAAGGGCGAGGTGATGATGTGTGTTGGAAGTGTTTCCAAAGTTGATGAGATCACCATCGCACGCTCCATCTGCCTTCGGGATTAGTATTGAACCTAGATAAATGTTATCAGGTGTCTACGTTGAGCATGAATATGATTAGATCATGTTCGTTGCAATACGGTAATTCATTTAAGTTATAGAATAATGGTTATTCTGTTTACATGAATGATACCTTTCATGGTCATGCACCCTATGTGAATGGTTCATTGAATCTGGGTCGTGGTAATACACATGTTCACGCCAAAAGATGTAGAGTTAATAATGATAGTACCACTTTCTCGTGGCACTGCCGCTTAGGTCATATTGGCGTAAGATGCATGAAGAAACTCCATATCGATGGATGTTTGGAGTCACTTGATTTTGAATCACTTGACACATGCGAGCCATGCCTCATGGGCAGGATGACTAAGACCCCGTTTTCAGGTACAATGAAACGGGCAAGTGACTTGTTGGAAATCATACACGCTGATGCGTGTGATCCAATGAGAATTGAAGCGTGCAGTGGATATCGCTATTTTCTCATCTTCACTGACGATTTGAGTAGATATAGGTATATTTACTTAATGAAGCACAAGTCTGAAATGTTTGAAAAGTTCAAGCGATTTCAGAGTGAAGTTAAGAATCATCATAACAAGAAGATCAAATTCCTACGATCTGATCAATGAGAATTTCTGAGTTATGAGTTTGGCAAACACTTAAGACATTGTGGAATTGTTTCACAGTTGAAGCCATCTGGAACACCACAGGGTAATGGTGTGTCCGGACATCGTAATCGAACCCTATGAGATATGGTGTGATCTATGATGTCAGCCGGAGAAGCTCGAACCCAAAGCGGACAAACACATCTTCATAGGATACCCAAAGGTGACAATTGGGTATACCTTCTATCTCAGATCCGAGGGCAAATTGTTTATCGCTTAGAACGGGTCCTTTCTCGAGAAGGAGTTCTCTCGAAAGAATTGAGTGGGAGGAAGATAGAACTTGATGAGGTTGTCGATCCTTTACTTCAACCAGAGAGTGATGCAACACAGAAAGATGTTTTTTGTGGCGCCTACGTCTGTTGAAGAGGAAGTAAATGATAGTGATCATGAAGCTTCGGATCAAGTTGCTATCGAACCTCGTAGGTCGACAAGGATATGTACTACTCCTGAGTGGTACGGTAATCCTGTCTTTGATATCATGTTGTTAGACAACAATGAACCTACGAGCTATGGAGAAGCGATGGTGGGCCCGTATTCCGACAAATGGTTAGAAGCCATGAAATCCATGATAGGATCCATATATCAGAACAAAGTATGGACTTTGGTGGACTTGCCCGATGATCGGCAAGCCATTGAGATAAATGGATCTTTAAGAAGAAGACGGACGTGGGCGGTAATGTTGACGTCTATGAAGCTCGACTTGTGGGAAAGAGTCTTTTCACAAGTTCAAGGAGTTGACTACGATGAGAATTTCTCACCCGTAGCGATGCTTAAGTCCGTCGGAATCATGTTAGCATTAGCTGTATTTTTTGATTATGAAATCTTACAGATGGATGTCAAAACAAGTTTTCTTACCAGTTTTCGTAAGAAAGGTTGTATGTGATACAATAAAAGGTTTTGTCGATCCTAAGGATGCTAAAAGGTATGCTGGCTCCAGCAATCCTTCTATGGACTAGAGCAAGCATCTCGGAATCGGAATATATGTTTTGATGGAGTGATCAAAGCTTTTAGGTTTATACAATGTTTGCTAGAAACTTGTATTTACAAGAAAGTGAGTGGGAACACTACAACATTTCTGATAAGTATATCTGGATGACATATTGTTGATTCGAAATGATGTAGAATTTCTGGAAAGCATAAACGGTTGTTTGAAGAGTGATTTTCAAAGGAAGACCTAGATAAAGCTGCTTACATATTGGGCATCAAGATCTATAGAAATAGATCAAGACGTCTGATGATACTTTCAAAGAACGCACACCTTGACATATTTTTGAAGGAGTTCAAAACAGATCAGTCAAAGAAAGGGTTCTTACCTGAGTTGTAAGGTGTGAAGTTGAGTAAGACTCAAAGATTGACCACGGCAGAAGAAAGAGGAAGGACGAAGGTCGTCCCCTATGCTTTTGTCATAGGCTCTATACGATATGCCATGCTGAAGTACCGCACCTGATGTGTGCCTTGCCACATGTCTGGCAAGAGGGTACAAAGGTGATCTAGGACTGGATCACCAGATAGCGGTCGAAATTATCCTTAGAGGAATAAGGAAATGTTTCTCGGTTATAGAGATGATAAAGAGTTTGACGTAAAGAGTTACGTCGATGCAAGCTTAACACCTATCCGGATAGCTCTGAGTAGAGATACCGGATACGTATAATGGAGCAACAATTTGGAATAGCTCCAAGTGGAACATGGTAGCCATCTACGATGTGACATAAAGTTTTGCGAAATACATAGGGATCTGAATATGGCAAGACCCGTTGACTACAACCTCTCTCACAAGCATAACATGATCAAACCCAGAACTCATTGAGTGTTAACCACATAGTGATGTGAACTAGATTATTGAGTCTAGTAAACTCTTTGGATGTTGGTCAGATGGCGATGTGACCTGTGAGTGTTAATCACATGGCGATGTGAACTAGATTATTGACTCTAGTGCAAGTGGGAGACTGTTGGAAATATGCCCTAGAGGCAATAATAAATTAGTTATTATTATATATTTCATTGTTCATGATAATCGTTTATTATCCATGCTAGAATTGTATTGATAGGAAACTCAGATACATGTGTGGATACATAGACAACACCATGTCCCTAGTAAGCCTCTAGTTGACTAGCTCGTTGATCAATAGATGGTTACGGTTTCCTGACCATGGACATTGGATGTCGTTGATAACGGGATCACATCATTAGGAGAATGATGTGATGGACAAGACCCAATCCTAAGCCTAGCACAAGATCATGTAGTTCGTATGCTAAAGCTTTTCGAATATCAAGTATCATTTCCTTAGACCATGAGATTGTGCAACTCCCGGATACCATAGGAGTGCTTTGGGTGTGCCAAACGTCACAACGTAACTGGGTGGCTATAAAGGTACACTACAGGTATCTCCGAAAGTGTCTGTTGGGTTGGCACGAATCGAGACTGGGATTTGTCACTCCGTGTAAACGGAGAGGTATCTCTAGGCCCACTCGGTAGGACATCATCATAATGTGCACAATGTGATCAAGGAGTTGATCACGGGATGATGTTTTACGGAACGAGTAAAGAGACTTGCCGGTAACGATATTGAACAAGGTATCGGGATACCGACGATCGAATCTCGGGCAAGTATCGTACCGCTAGACAAAGGGAATTGTATACGGGATTGATTAAATCCTTGACATCGTGGTTCATCTGATGAGATCATCGTGGAGCATGTGGGAGCCAACATGGGTATCCAGATCCCGTTGTTGGTTATTAACCGGAGAGTTGTCTCGGCCATGTCTGCATGACTCCCGAACCCGTAGGGTCTACACACTTAAGGTTCGATGACGCTAGGGTTATAGGGAAAGTATGTACGCGGTTACCGAATGTTGTTCGGAGTCCCGGATGATATCCCGGACATCACGAGGAGTTCCGGAATGGTCCGGAGGTAAAGATTAATATATAGGAAGTATGGTTTTGGCCACCGGAAGTGTTCCGGGCATCACCGGTAGTGTACCGGGACCACCGGAGGGGTCCGGGGGTCCACCAGGTGGGGCCACCAGCCCCGGAGGCCTACATGGGCCAATAGTGGGAAGGGACCAGCCTCTAGGTGGGCTGGGGCACCTCCCACCAAGGCCCAAGGCGCCTCCAAGAGGGGAGGGGGCAAACCCTAGGGCAGATGGGCCCTAAGGCCCACCTCAGGTGCGCCTCCCCCTCTTCCCCTTGTGGCCGCCACCCTATATGGGATCTAGGGCTGCCGCCACCCCTAGGGAGGAAACCCTAGGTGGGGGCGCAGCCCTCCCTCTCCCCCTATATATAGTGGAGGCAAAGGGGCAGCCCAGCACATGAAGTTCCTCCCCTGTTGGCACAACCCTACCCCTCTCCCTCCTCGTCTCTCGTAGTGCTTGGCGAAGCCCTGCTGGAGTCCCACGCTCCTCCACCACCACCATGCCATCGTGCTGCTACTGGATGGAGTTTTCCCCAACCTCTCCTTCTCCCCTTGCTAGATCAAGGCGTAGGAGACGTCACCGGGCTGTACGTGTGTTGAACGTGGAGGTGCCGTCCGTTCGGCACTAGGATCATCGGTGATTTGGATCACGACGAGTACGCCTCCATCAACCCCGTTCACTTGAACGCTTCTGCTTAGCGATCTATAAGGGTATGTAGATGCACTCTCCTTCCCCTCGTTGCTAGATTACTCCATAGATTGATCTTGGTGATGCGTAGAAAATTTTAAATTTCTGCTACGATCCCCAACACCACCTGCCTCTCAGACATGATTAGTGACCATTCCCTTGATTTCCTGGGCCTACAAGAAACTATGAAGAAAAACTTCTCCCCTAAGTGCTTGAGGAGAATTCACCCTTTGGATCCATCCATTGGAACTGGATTCCTTCTGTTGGGAAATCTGGCGGCATCCTGTGTGGTGTGAGGTGTGACAAGCTAGATATCATCTCCTGTGTTAAGGGGAAACATATGCTATAGTTAGTGTTGTTGGACAGACCGAAGAAGTTGAAGTGGGGTTTGATAGTAGTTTATGGTCCAGCTCATGAAGAATTGGAAGGGGATTTTTTTGGTCGAACTAGCTGCCACTTGTATTGGGATGCAAGTGCCCTACATTGTTGGGGGCGATTTTAATATCCTGAGACATTCTGGTGAAAAGAACAAGAAACTTAACAATCATAAATCTTCAGATCTGTTTAATTCCATCATCAATACCTTAGCTCTTCATGAGATCCACATTAATGGGGGTAAGTATACCTGGACGAACCAACAGGCCCACCCCACTTTGGAAAAACTGGATCGTATCCTCATGTCTGAAGATTGGGAAGACATGTTTCCGCTTGTCTCTGTTCGAAAACTAGTTCGTGAGATATCTGATCACAATCCTTTGCTTATATCCACGGGAGAGGAGGGGAGAGATGCTCCCAAACCAAGGGAGTTTCGTTTTGATCTTTCCTGGATTAAAGACGATAGTTTCCTGCCGCTAGTTAGTCAGATCTGGACAAGAAAAGTTAAATCTTCTGATCCCATAGAAGTCCTGAATATCAAACTGAAAAGATTCAAAACCTTTTTCAATGGGTGGGTGAGGGAGTCCTGGATTAGGGGGTGTTCGGGTAGCCGGACTATACCTTCAACCGGACTCCAGGACTATGAAGATACAAGATTGAAGACTTCGTCCCGTGTCCGGATGGGACTTTCCTTGGCGTGGAAGGCAAGCTTGGCGATGCGGACATTCAGGATCTCCTACCATTGTAACCGACTTTGTGTAACCCTAACTCTCTCCGGTGTCTATATAAACCGGAGGGTTTTAGTCCGTAGGACTACTTCATCATACAACAATCATACCATAGGCTAGCTTTTAGGGTTTAGCCTCCTTGATCTCGTGGTAGATCTACTCTTGTACTACCCATATCATCAATATTAATCAAGCAGGACGTAGGGTTTTACCTCCATCAAGAGGGCCCGAACCTGGGTAAAACATTGTGTCCCTCGTCTCCTGTTACCATCCGCCTAGACGCATAGTTCGGGACCCCCTACCCGAGATCCGCCAGTTTTGACACCGACATTGGTGCTTTCATTGAGAGTTCCTCTGTGTCGTCGCTTTTAGGCCCGATGGCTCCTTCGATCATCAACAACGATGCCGTCCAGGGTGAGACTTTTCTCCCCGGACAGATCTTCATCTTCGGCGGCTTCGCACTGCGGGCCAATTCGCTTGGCCACCTTGAGCAGATCGAAAGCTACGCCCCTGGCTATCAAGTCAGGTTTGGAAGCCTAAACTACACGACTGACATCCGCGGGGACTTGATCTTCGACGGATTCGAGCCACAACCAAGCGCGCCGCACTGTCTCGATGGGCATGATATAGCTATGCTGCCGAACAACGCCTTGGAGGCCGCACACGCATCGGTTCCGACCATTGATTCGGAGCCTACTGCGCCGATCGAGGATCAGCGGTTGGACGCTGCCTCAGGGGCTGCGATCTCAGAGGCGATTAAGCCGAACTCCTGCCTCGCACTCAGCATGGCCCGTGACTCCGAGGAGCCGGATTCCTTTCCGAACTCCGAGCCCCCCGCGCCCCTGCCGATCGAATCCAATTGGGCGCCGATAATGGAGTTCACCGCCGCCGACATCCTTCAGCAGTCGCCCTTCGGCGACGTCCTGAATGCGCTAAAGTCTCTCTCTTTATCAGGAGAGCCCTGGCCGGACTACGGTCAGCAAGGATGGGATTCGGATGATGAAGAAATTCAAAACCCACCCACCACCCACTTCGAGGCCACTGTCGACGACTTAACCGACATGCTCGACTTTGACTCCGAAGACATCGACGGTATGGACGACGATGCAGGAGACAACCAAGAACCAACGCCTATAGGGCATTGGACAGCCACCTCATCTCACGATGTGTACATGGTGGATACCCCTAAAGGAAGCAACAACGAGGAAAACGGGGATGGAAAGATGGATTGATCTCTCGAAAAACAATCAAAGCGTCGGCGTAAACGCCGACCCAAGCCCCGCCTCGATAAAGACCCAGCCATAGAGCAGGATGAGCCGGTAGACTACGAGCATGCCTTAGAGCAACCGTCCCAACAGGACAACCCGGATAGACAAACCGAACATCCCTCCCCCGGCGAAAATGGCATTCCGGACGACCCTACGCCGGACAAGCCCACGAAGCAGAAGAACCTCCACAAACGGCTCGTTGCAACCGCACGCAGCCTGAAAAAGCAGAAGCGGAAGCTAAAAACTGCGGAAGATGCACTCAGGATCAGATGGAGTAAAGTAATCAATACCGCAGACAAATACGGCGACAGTCGCCGCACTAAAAGCTATCCGAAGAGAAAGCTACTGCCTGAATTCGACGAGGAGGCCCTAGAGCCCTCGCATTCCAAAAGTGAGAAAGCCACAAGGTCGGATAGACGACCCCATGGCCAGCATAAAGCGGCAAGCAGCGCCGCACTTAAGCCGGCATGCGACCCACTTAAGGATTCGCATCATGGCCCAGCCAGGTCCATTTACGGGCCAAGAAAGCAAGCTCTCGTAAGCAATGCAATAAAGCCATTATCAGAATCCGGCACACCCAAATACAGGGGTGCTGCACACCCCCTATGTTTCACCGATGAGGTCCTGGATTACGAATTTCCAGCGGGATTCAAACCCGTAAACATAGAGGCATATGATGGAACAACAGACCCTGTAGTCTGGATCGAGGATTATATCCTCCACATACATATGGCTAGAGGAGATGACCTCCACGCCATAAAATACTTACCCCTCAAGCTTAAAGGGCCAGCCCGACATTGGCTCAAAAGCCTTCCAGAAAACACAATCGGAAGTTGGGAAGAGCTCGAGGACACTTTCCGAGCAAATTTTCAAGGGACCTATGTCCGCCCTCCGGATGCACACGATCTTAGTCACATAACTCAACAGCCCAGAGAGTCAGCTCGGCAATTCTGAAATAGATTTCTTACTAAAAAGAATCAGATAGTCGACTGTTCGGACGCTGAAGCCTTAGCGGCTTTCAGGCATAATGTCCGAGACAAATGGCTCGCCAGACACCTCGGCCAAGAAAAGCCAAGAACAATGGCCGCACTAACAAGCCTCATGACCCGCTTTTGCGAAGGAGAGGACAGCTGGTTGGCAAGATGCGGCACCAGTGACCCAAGTACATCCGAAACTAGGGATGGAAACGGAAAACCGCGACGCAATAAGGACCGTCGCCGGACTAAGGAAAAAATTCCGAAGAGCACGGCAGTCAACGCCGGATTCAAAAGCTCATGACAGAATCAGAAAAATCCACCCCACCAAGATAACAGGGACGACCTATCCAACCTATAAAAAATCTTGGATAGGATATGTCAAATACACAGCACTCCCGGAAAGCCTGCTAACCATACCCACAGAGATTGTTGGGTTTTCAAACAATCTGGCAGACTCAACGCCGAACACAAGGGGCTCGACACACCAAGCGAAGACGAGGACGAACCCCAAAAGCAGAGCACCAGGAAACAAAAGAATTTCCCACAAGAAGTAAAAACATTAAACTCCACATAACAAAACGTGCGGCGCCCATAAAGGTACGCGCCCCACGGCCTATCCCAAAGGAATCCCACCACTGGTTGTCCAAAACAAATCATCTTCGACAATCTGGATTATTCTAGAAGTGTCAGGAACCCAGGCTGGACTGCCCTGGTACTCGATCCAATAATTGGCGGACTCCAGTTTTCAAATGTCCTTATGGACGGTGGCAGCGGACTCAACCTGATATATCAGGACTCAATCCGCCACATGGGGATCGACCCAAAAAGAATTCGCCACATCAAAACCTCCTTTCAAGGAGTAACGCCAGGTCAGGACACCCATTGCATGGGTTTTCTCCGGCTCGAGGTTATTTTCGGCTCTGCCGATAACTTCCGTCGCGAAAAGCTGACTTTCCACATCGCCCCATTCTCAAGTCGCTATCAAGCACTACTGGGACGCGAAGCTTTCGCCCGCTTTAACGCAATACCGCATTATGCATCTCTTACGCTTAAGATGCCCGGTCCACGCGGCATCATCTCCTTAAAGGGGAAACGGTGAGAACACCTCCCCCAAGCGGAGGATTGTGCGACTGCTTTAACAGCCCCACAATACAATGGCTTCACCAGCCAGAACATCGGAACAGGTCATTAAGACCACGGACACGGATAGACGAGTCCGGCACAAAAGTATCGTTGATAAAGGCTTAGTGGCCATATACCCCTGCACTAGGGGCTTCACACGTACAAAATAAGAGACAATAAAGCTCAATTTTTCATATTTTACTTTACACTTTGTTTATTTCATATAACTTTTGTTCGGCACGCCCCTTTTTCAACTTAGTTGCTATCTTTTTACACATGAACGTCGTGCTGCGCCCGTCCAGGATACGGCACAACGGAGACACAGGCGTAGACGTGCAGTAGGGACCCGTTCCAAGGATTCTTTTCAGATTAAGACCCTGCGTAAACCTTTTTTACTGTCTCTTGTTGATATACATCCCCTGGTTCTATGACCAAGGAGGAGGCTGGCGTCTTGGCATGTGGCCACGTCAGAATTCTTGCGCGTACCTAGACACTAGGGGCTTATACCTCAGAGCGTTACCTCGCCCGCTCTCATAAAGACCGAATACCTTAGGGAGTGTTCGGCGTCGCGAGTTTGGCCTTATATGCATCACCTCCGAGTCATGATTTTGGTCAAATGTTGGGTTGCCCGGCTCCTGTGTTCGGCCGCCTTACGTTCCGCTCTATCGGCTAAGGCGGCACCAGGAGAACTACTGCGATTGTGCCCTGGTTCGGCCAGGTGAGCACCACATTAGAGAAAGCCGAAAACCGACTGTCATGATATGGCGTGAGACTGGTCAACCACTCGATGACTCTACGGAATCTGTAGGATTCCTCCGCATTAACGAAGGGCCGTTTCCCGGGCAGGCACATACGCGCCCCGAATTCGGGCGAGCGTAGTCGCCACCAGGGGCTACCTAAATAGTCCCATTGTCAAGCTCCTATGGCTAAGTGAAAGTGTTAAAGCATTATAGTCCGGTTGCCTAGCTCGCTGCGCTATCACCTCCTTTGTAGGACCAAGACGTTGGATTAAGTGTGAAAATGCGCCTTCTGTGACTGCAATCTTTCAGATTTTGTATATATATATCTTAAAATGGCCGCACAGGAGGTGTTCCAAATACTTGAAGGCACAAGTATAAAAGGCTACTACAATTCATCAAAATATTGCTTTATAATTACATATGCTATCAGAACATAGCATCCTTCGAGCACTGCGTCTCTATTACACGAGCACCTTCAAGGACTTCCTGAAAATAGTGCTCGGAGGGTACTCGGCTTTTGTCCGAATCTCAGGATGCAACAACAGTGGTCTCCATATCTGCCCAGTATGTCTTGACACGGGAAAGAGCCATCCGTGCGCCCTCTATGCATGCTGACCTCTTCATCGCATTGATACGTGGCACCGCTTCAAGGAATTGCTGCACCAAGCTGAAATAACTCTTCGGCTCCGATCTCCCCGGCCACAGATGACCCATGACATACTTCATGGCGAGTCCGGACAATCTATTTAGTTCGGCCCATTGAGCCAGACGATCGTCCACTGCCAGTGGACGCTCTGGATTCTGGAACTGCGACCAGAAAAGCCTTTCCACTTCGCGATATTCTTGATCTCGAAAGTATTTGGTCGCATCAGCAGCACTCGCTGCCAAATCCAGATAGGTGTCCTCCGCACTCCACATCCGGTCCCAACGGAGCAAACTTCGGATCGCAAAACTTCCTCCGCAGCATAAAGGGCTTTCCAGCCGCAATCTGTCCGGCCTGACGCAGCTCCTCCTTCGCAGCTCTCATCGCAGAGCGAGCGTCCTTGGCATCAGCAACGGCCTTCTCTAAGTCAGTCTGTCTCGCCTGGTCTTCTTTCTCAAGAAACTTGCAACGGTCAGCAGCACTTCTTAACTTCACGGCCATCACGGCCATCTCCTTCTTGCTTCGGCAGTGAGCAGCATGTTCGGCATTCAGCTCTTCAAGGGCCCTCTCGGCAGCCGCATCACTTTTCCTGGCTTGTTCCTTAGCTCGGGCAAGTTCCGCCCGAAGACTCTCCACGGCAGCCGCACCATCTGCGTCAAGCACACACATTGTAAGATACTGGCATAAAGCTCCTCTTACCAGATGCCACCCGAGGAATTGCATACCTTGAGCCTCATCAAGCCGCTCGTTGACGAGCGCGATGTCGGCATCTGCCACGTCAAGTTGCCGCTTTAGTTCGGCAAAATCATCAGTTCGGCTCGATTCCGGACACTTCGCCACCTGTATACAAAGGCGACATTTTAGACCTGGGATTATGATCCTCTGCGCGCCGTCAATTTTGACAACGCACAGAGTCTCAGGGGCTACTATCTACACAGGGCGCATCTTGTTTATGCGCAACTGACAAAGAAGTACATTATCAAACGTACCTCAAAACCCGTCAGCAAACTTCTGACGGCCTCATGCAATCCGCTTTCCGCGGATGAAATCCTTCCAATCACCGTACCCATCAATGCACGGTGCTCCTCTGAGATAGAAGCTCGCCCCAGCAGAATCATCAGCTCCTCCGACCGCGCATCGGACGGTGCCGGACTCGTCCTATGACCTCCATCGAAGGCCGGACGCGGAGAACCTTGGGGGGGCATATGGCTACCTTCCACCCCTGCCGGATTTGGAGAAACCCTCCGCGACGACACCTCAGGGTCGCCCGCCTCGCAAGGAGGTACGGCAGGGGGAGGCATTCCACTCTCCATCATCTCCGGAAGAAGATTCCCCGAAGACGAGCTCTGCTGAGAAGGGCTGAGGTCCGAGCTACAAAGTAAAATTTCGGTTAATCTTCTCAGATAAAAAGCAAGGATTTCTCTCATCCCTCTAAAGGAAAATATTTCTCTACTTACGGCTCGCTGGAGGGCTGATTCCTTTGAGGGCGTAGTTCGGCCGAGGATCTCCCCGGCGTCGAACCCTCTAACGAGGACTTTTTCCCCCGCTTTGAGGCCATGGTCTCCGGGTCGTCAGAGGCGGCCCTCTTCTTCCCCTTAGGAGAGGAATTGTCGGTTCTTCCCTTCAGAGCAGCCTCCTTCAAGGAGGCCATAGTTTCCTTGTCCTCCCCCTCACTTCCCTCCAAAAGCACGATCTTCAACATCCTGACTAGCACGGGATCCAGCCTGGTCTCAGGAAGGGGAGCCGGACACCTGATCAGCTTTGCCTTCGCTATCTACTCCTGTTTAAAAGGACAGCTCTTTTTAGGGGCGAATTTATGACAATTTACGAATAGCGAGTCTGGGCACAAGGTTACTTACTTGAGTATCTGGGCGATTGCACCTTAAACCTGCGTCCTCGGTCAAATCCGGACACATTGCATGTGATCCGAAGAACATTTTATACATCTCCACGGGCGTTGCGCCCATAAAATGTTGGAGAGCTCGTGGTCCCTCCGGATTAAACTCCCACAGACGAAGGGAGCGACGTTTGCCGGGTAGTGTTCGGCGAATCAGCATGACCTGCGTCACCTTGACCAGGTTGAGGTCTCTTTCTAAGAGATCCCTAATGCGGCCCTGCAACAAGGGCACATCTTTGGATAACCCCCAATCTAATCCTTTGTTGACCCATGACGCTAGCCGTGGTGGGGGACCCGAGCGAAAGGCAGGAGGCGCCACCCACTTGGCGCTCCTGGGAGTGGTGATATAGAAGCACTCTCGTTGCCATAAGTCGAGCTCCTCTTGAAAGGAGCCCTCGGGCCATGGAGCATCAGCATTCTTACTTATGACAGCGCCTCCGCACTCTGCGTGCCATCCCTCGATCATCTTCGGCTCCACTCCGAAAGTCTTGAGCAATAATCGGAAGTGAGGAGTAACACGGAGGAACGCTTCTCACACAACGATGAATGAGGAAATGTGGAGGATGGACTCCGGAGCTAAGTCATGAAATTCCAGCCCATAATAGAACATCAACCCCCTCACGAAGGGATCCATCGGGAAGCCTAACCCCCGAAGGAAGTGAGACAAGAACACTACGCTCTCACCGGGCTGGGGACTGGGAATAGCCTGCCTTTGAGCAGGCAACCTATGCAAAATTTCGGTGGTCAAGAACTTAGCCTCTCTCAACTTTAGCACGTCCTCCTCCGTGATGGAGGAGGGCATCCATCGGCCTTGAACGTCGGAACCGAACATTGTCGAAGGTCCGAAGCGCCTGGAATCTGGAGCCTAGGGTGTTGGAACTCGAGGCGACGGGCGAACTTGTTTTGAGATTGGAGAAAAGGAGTAAGGCCTTGGTCTCTTTATAAGAGGTTGAATACCAGGAGCCCTCCCCATAACCGTTTGGGACTCGCCTTTAATCGAGAAGACGTGCTAACGGGCACGATTGGGTTACCCACGTCCGTATTGATGAGAATCCCGTAAATGAAGGGGACTTGATCTCTGCTTTGACAAGACGTGCCAAGGAAACCGCCTCGCAAAACACGCTGAGGTGGAAAAGTGAAAACGATTCGAATAAAGGCTTGGCCGTAGTGTGATGTCACGCTGCGGAATACGTCAGCAGATCAGATTTGTGTTAATATTATTCTCTCTGTGGCAATACGTGGAAACTTATTTTGCAGAGCCGAACACTACTCTTGGTGTTTACAAACTTTTATGAAGAATTTGGAGGAGGAACCCGCCTTGCAATGCCGGAGACAATCTACGCGCTGGACTCATCGTCATTAAAGCCTGGTTCAGGGGCTACTGAGGGAGTCCTGGATTAGGGGGTGTTCGGGTAGCCGGACTATACCTTCAGCTGGACTCCAGGACTATGAAGATACAAGATTGAAGACTTCGTCCCGTGTCCGGATGGGACTTTCCTTGGCGTGGAAGGCAAGCTTGGTGATGCGGATATTCAAGATCTCCTACCATTGTAACCGACTTTGTGTGACCCTAACCCTCTCCGGTGTCTATATAAACCGGAGGGTTTTAGTCCATAGGAAAACTTCATCATACAACAATCATACCATAGGCTAGCTTTTAGGGTTTAGCCTCCTTGATCTCGTGGTAGATCTACTCTTGTACTACCCATATCATCAATATTAATCAAGCAGGACGTAGGGTTTTACCTCCATCAAGAGGGCCCGAACCTGGGTAAAACATTGTGTCCCTCGTCTCCTGTTACCATCCGCCTAGACGCACAGTTCGGGACCCCCTACCCGAGATCCACCGGTTTTGACACTGACAGTGGGGCTCCGATAGATGTGATCATAATAAGAAGAGGAAGGAGGACCTTAGAATGGAGTTATCCATGCTCGAAGAGCTCGAAGAAGATGGACCACTTTCCTCGTGAGCTCTACAGTAGGAAGATGGATGCCAACTTCGAGTTGCATGAGTTACTTGTCAATGAAGAGATCTTTTGGCTACAACAATCAAATGAGCGTTGGCTCCTTAAAGGGGATTTAAACACAGATTACTATCATAAGATTGCTAATGGCCGCAAGCGTAAAAACACCATCCATTCTCTTAAGGTGGGGGATGATGTTACCATAGAGGGCACTGATAACCTGATTGCCCATGCCACTAATTTCTACAAAGATCTATTTGGCCCAGCTCCTAGTAATTTGTTCCATCTTAACCCTGAGACGTGGACTGATGATGAGAAACTTTCTGTGAAGGATAATGTGGATCTTTGTCGAGAATTTACAGAACAAGAAGTTAAGACTTCTCTGCTTGACATGGCCCCAAACAGAGCAACCGGACCAGATAATATTCCTGTTGAATTTTATCAGGTCTGTTGGGATATAGTTAAGGACGATATTATGGCCCTTTTCGACCATTTCCATCAAGGTAAGCTTGATGTAAAACGTCACAATTATGGGATTATTACCCTTCTGCCTAAAGTGTCTAGTGCTGAGAGAATTCAGCAATTTAGGCCAATTTATTTGCTCCGTTGCCCCTATAAGCTCATAACTAAAGTGCTCGACCGTAGGGTTGCAGTATACGCTGATAAACTAATCAGCCTCACCCAGAATGCTTTTGTGAAAGGGAGGAACATCATGGATGGTGTGCTCTCACTCCATGAGATTCTCAACTATACACATGTCAAGAAAAAAGTGGGAATTTTCCTTAAGCTGGACTTCGAAAAAGCCTATGACAAAGTAAAGTGGGATTTCCTTCTTGAATGCCATAAAATGCGTCGCTTCAATGAAACCTGGTGTGGATGGATTAAATAAATCCTATACGAGGGGACAATTAGCATCAAGTTGAATAACTGTACGGGCCCATACTTCCAAAGTGCTAAAGGGGTCCGCCAAGGCGACCCCCACTCTCCTTTTCTGCTCAACTTGGCTGTGGAATGCCTCACGAATAATAAGTTGATCACGGGTCTGGCATCTGACCTCATTCCTGAGGGGGTGGCTGTTCTGCAGTACGCAGACGATACCATAATTTGCTTGGAGGATGATATCGATAAGGCAGTTAACTTGAAGTTGCTGCTATATTTGTTCGAAATGATGTCTGGGTTAAAAGTTAACTTTTAGAAAAGTGAAATTCTCACCGTGGGGTGGGGGGGATGAAAAAACTATGAAAAAGTATGCGGACTTGTTTAACTGTGAGATAGGCAGCTTTCCCATTAAATACTTGGGCATGCCTGTGAGCTATACAAACCTGAAAAACTCTGATTGGGAGTTCATTGTGAGCAAGTACCTAAGGAGATTCGACGCCTGGATAGGTAATGCGGCCTCGATGGGTGGGAGACATACCCTGTTAGATTCTGTGGTTACACAAATCTCTCTGCATCATATGTCGATGTGGCTTATGAATAAAACTTTTATTGAGAGATTGGATAAACACAGAAGGAAATTCTTCTGGCAAGGGTGTAATAAGAAAAAGAGATACCACCTTGTGAGGTGGAGTAGAATTTGTAGATCCAAGGATAAAGGAGGTTTGGGTATCAAGGACCTGCGGAAACAAAACATTAGCCTGATGGTCAAATGGTGGTGGAAACTTGAAACACAAAAAGGACTCTGGCAGGATATTGTCCGGGCCAGATACCTTTGCAACAAAACTGTTGCGGATGTTACTGCCAGATTCTCTTACTCACCTTGCTGGAAATCACCGCTCAATGTAAAAAAATGTATATATGTTGGGCAGAAAAATAGAAACAAAAATAGGGGAGATCACTAGGCTGTGGAAAGACTCGATTAATGGGTCTCCTGCTCTTCAGGAACAGTTCCCTCAGTTGTTTGATATCTGCAATTTTCTAGATTGTATTGTGAAGAAGTTGGCTGGCAACAATGCCAGCTCTTTCTTTAGACGCAGGCTTACCCCTGATCTGCTTAAGCAGTGGGAAGCGTTGCGATCTACCATCAATAACATCCCTCTTGCTAAAAGTGGAGATGGTGACAAAGTCTCCTGGGGGCTTAACCAGAACGGCAAGTTTTCTACCAAATTTGTGTACAAACTGTTGGAAAAACCCCTCGCTGGGTGTAACTATAAGTGGATATGGAAAGCAAAAATTCCTCTCAAGATCAAAATCTTTTTATGGCAGTTATCTCAAGACGCGGTACTCACAAGACAAGTGATGAGGGAAAGAAAGTGGCTAGGGAATCCTCGTTGCTCTTTCTGCAGGGAGGTAGAAACCTCTAACCACCTTTTTTCACTTGCCTCGTTGCTAGGGTGGTTTGGAGATCTATTGGGGTGGTGCTGGGCACTGATCTGTGCCGTAACAACTATTGGCAATATTTCGTCTGGTGCAGTAAATTTCTTCCTGGCAAAGAAACCTTCTATACTGTGGGCTTAGCTGCTACTTGTTGGGCCATCTGGCTGGCGCGTAATCGAGCCACCTTTGAGAAAAAACAGATTAAGACTCCTTTTGAGATTGGTTTCTCCCTCTGTTCGTTTCTTTTGTACTAGACAGGTTTGCAGAAAGGAGAGGCGGCTGGAGAGCTTCGCGTAGGTGCAGAGATGATCAGGAACGGCACGCTGCAGCTGATGAAACTATGTGACCCTGTCAAGCAAACGATCCAGACATGAAGACCAAGATGCGGCCTCAGCATGGTGGAAAACTGGAGCTGGAGGCGATCCTCTCCGTCCTATCTCGTCGTCTGATACTTTTGTCTAGTCTTGCCAGTTCGGGTGGTCCGATGTGTGGTTTTCGCTGTTTGGTCATTCTTTGGTTGGCTGTAATAGACTTGATGTTAGTGTTACCAGGTTTTCACCCCATGACATCCGTTTCGATGGCAGGCGGATGTGGTGGGTTTCTTGGTAATGCTTGAACTCGCTCTACCCTCTTTCCGTCCTCCTGTTATCTTGAACTGGTTTGTATTTCCATTCTTAGTAATGGAGAGGGGTAAAGCCCGGTTCAAAAAAAATTCCGATATACACTCCCTCACATGCTGGTTCGAGTTCAGGGCTTCGGATATCTCTTTTTTTGTCACTAATGTCTACGGTCCTTCGGATCACGCGCGTAAACCTGAGTTCCTCACCTCCCTCTCTAGTCTCAAGACCATGATCTCCGGCCCATGGACTATTATCGGCGATTTCAACTTGATTCTTTGTCGGTCCGAAAAATCCAATGCGAACTTTAATCACTCCGAGGCGGCAATGTTTTCCTCTATGATTCAATCGTTGCAACTGCAAGATCTTCCTCTCTTGGATCGCCTTTACACCTGGTCCAACCATCAAGATAACCCCATTTTGATCGCACTCTGATCAATGTGGACTGGACCATGGCTTTCCCAGACTCCTCAGTCCTCTCTTGCACTCGGACAACTTCAGACCACGTGCCCCTCTGCCTCTCGGCGTCCACCTCGATCCCGAAGCCCAAAGTGTTTCGGCTAAACAGCAACCATCTTCACCTTCCTTTGTTCAAAAATTTGGTGTTGAAAAACTGGTCCAGCGTCTCCAATGATCGCCTAGACCCTGCTGGTACTCTCTGCCTCAAAACCAAGAGGACCCGGAACATGGCTAAGCAATGGGCCTTCAATGCTAAGTCTCCGAAGATAATTGCCCAAAACTGCTCCACCACCATTAAGAGGCTAGACAAACTAGAGGAATCTAGAAGATTTTCTCCTTTGGAGCTTCAGCCGTGGGTGGCAGTTAAGCTCTCCCTTCACCGCCACAACAAAATCTTGGCCATCTATTGGAGTCAACACGCTAAAATTAGAGATTTTACTCTTGGTGACTAGAATTCCGCCTACCTGCATGTCTGCGCCTCAGTCAGATTCCGTAAAAACCAAATCAAGTCTCTGATGTTTGAGGGCTCGAGCTTCACCGCCCACAATCATAAGGAGAGAATTCTACTTAGCTTCTTCAAAAAACCTCATTGGCACAACCGCTGCCTCGTCTATCAACTTCGACCTGCAGAGCCTAGTTTCTTCTTCTGCCCTCTCCCCTTTTGATGCGGCTAGCCTCATCCATCCCTTCACGCTTTGCAAAATTAAAACTGCTCTCTGGGGAATGAACGACAATGCCAGCCCTGGCCCGGACGGCTTTGGCCCGGCCATTTTTAAAGCCAACTGGGATTTGGTCAAGAATGACCTGGTCAATTTGCTTCACAGTTTCCACAACGGCTCCGCAGATCTTAAAAGAATCAACAAAGCTTTCATTGTTCTAATCCCGAAAAATATTGGCGCCAACGACCCGGGGAGCTACAACCTGGTTTCTTTGCAAAACTGCTCTATCAAAATTACGTTCAAATGCCTTTCTAACCGAACTCAGCCCTTTTTGTGGCTGTGTGCAACTTAGCTATGAAGAGGCTGGGTGTCGCTCATCCTCAGGGCCGAGCCGGCAAAATCCGAGGCCCTGTGCCACACTCTAAAATGGGCCCTACCTCACTAAAAAACTACTATATAAATATAACTACAATATAAAAATCATAATGTCTCACATAGCAAAGTAACATATCAAGAATCATACCAATTCTTGGTTGTATAGTCTTCACTTAAACAACATCATTCTTAGTGTTCTTTGAAATGATTTTTTGATCAAGCCATTGATTATTGGTGGACACTTGTGATTTTTTTATGACAAACTTATCCATATCTCCTTTCTTAGACAGAGTTAAATCCTCTATATTTTTTGTTTCTTCAAACACTCTTGGTAACCAGATTCATGTTTTCTAAATGAAGACATGATTTGAATCTTGGAATACTAAAAGCCTAATAGGTGAAAAGAATAAAATTAGCTACTGCACAAGATTTACGAGAACTAAATATCAGACGGAAATTGGAACTCAAAATCAAGGGGAAAAGGGCTCACGGGATCAATGGATGCAAGGACGTCTAAGAAATCGCAGATGGCTCGAACTTTTTGAACTTCCCCTGCCTTACCGCCCTGTCCAGCTGACTGCCGTTTCTCATCCTGCCATTGGCCCCTCCTTAAGCCCGATGAATCGATTGATTGATTTGATCTGTATCATTGGGATCCTGAGATGCTGCATGCTGGCGGCCAGACGAAGAAACCTATCCAAGCCACGAAGGAAGGGCCGCCGTGATTCGCTCGCTCCTCTCGATCGGCGCTTGGATGGTGGGGGTGAGAAGCCGAGAAGACGCTGGTCGCGATTGAGGCCTGCTTCAGGCGCCAGCGCTGTGGCGGCCTAAAGGGCAGAGGCCCATATACAAAGGACAAAGTCTACTCATGGCAAATCTGAGGCCCCTAAAACCTGGGGGCCCTGTGCGCCCGCACAGGTTGCACCCCCCTAGGCTCGGGCCTGCTCATCCTGATTTGTATCCGCTTGATGCTACATTTTGAGATAATAAAAGCATCTTTTATCGAAAAATGCCAACATGCTACATCAATACATGTGACACATACGGTGGCGTTCTCATCTCGCATGTGGGGAGTGACGCGGCCGGACATTTGCGGCCAGCTTAACCCGTGATAATTCCCACCACCACCGATCAAGCTAGGGTACATTGCCTTGCATGCACAGATTGTCCTGGGACAGATTCTCCAGGCCTCAACGCACACCGTAGACAAATTATCTTGGATCTCAGCTCCGGCAGCCAAAGTCAGCAGCATCGAGTATCCGGCCCGCTGGCACTATGATGATGACCATGTACGGAGGTAAAGATAGACATGCTTTGTTTTCTATCACAGGGTACGTTCAGAGTGCACACTAGTACTAATTCGTTCTATGGGTCCTCTACTACATGCACTTGTACTTCGTGACCACCGGTCCATCCATCCATCCATCCAATATATATGCGATATGCCAGGACTTGGCTTGCCGATGGCATTATTTTTGGCAGCAACGATGGAGTAACGTGCTATGTTCAGATTGCTAGCAACGAGGAACGCGTGGCCTTGGCGATACGTGCATGCATGTAGATTCGGCATGCCGGTGACAGGTCAGGCCAGGTCCACACACGCGTCCGATTGGTTATATCCACCGGGCAGCATCCAATCAACACCATATCGATCGAGAAAAAAGAGGGAGGACCAAGGCATCAAGTTAATAATTGGGTCTGCCTAGAGCACGTGTAGATGTTACCTAATTATTGCACAACTAAATGACTCAATCAAAATTAAATTATAAGAAAGAAAGAAAAAAGGAAAATACGTGCACGAACCTGCGCATAAAATCAATGACATATGACTTCAATGTGCAATACTTAGTGCATATTTTTAACAAAACCGTTAATAATTTACTTTTCTGTAGTTAATTATTTGCTCAATAGCACACTTTTCATTGCATTTTAGGCTAAGATAGAGACATGTAATTTAGGTGGGTGAGATTCATAAAATAAAAACAGGCTGCCAAAAGGTACCATAATTGCAAAATTGTGAGGTATAACTTTGGAAATATCTCAATGTTAAAACAAGAAGTAAAAATAATGAAAGTATCACGATCAAGAGCATGCTACGGCGTCTTAGGATGGGTTGTGGTTCTTCCTGGTGGTCGTCGTTGTAGTATTTTGCTAGTAGGCTGCTGGTCTGCATGCTGTTAAACTGTTATGTTTGCTGCTGTTGCAGTCCTTCAAACTCACATGTCCTGTTGCCGGCCCTTGGGGCTGTGGTTAGATGTTGTGAACTCGTTTGTTGCCTGTCGGCTTTGTTTATAAAGTTGGGCCTAGGCCTTTTATATAAAATGGTAATAATGAAATGATCTTAAACAATAATGTCCATGGAAGGTTATAGCAGTTGAGTACAATACTATGGATCAAGCCTATTAACACCGCTCATCGCACATGGAAGGGCCAGAAACATGTGGGATACATATGTCTTAAATGGAGGCTTAGATAGGTTATCGTGTGCCACAAAATGGTGGGCCAAACATAATTCCCTAGATGCAAGCTCAAAATAATATATTGAAAAACCATTCCCTTCAGAAATTCCAATCTACCTATGGTCGCTAAATAGTCATCGAATGCATGCTTTAATATATGGCTAGTTTGTGGATCTCCTCGATAGAAAGTATCTCAAGTAGTCAAAGTGGCAATGTTACTATTTTTTGCATTTTAGAATATCAGGAAATTGAGTACAATTGACCTTGGCAACCATTGTACTCCCTCTGTCCCATAATATATATATAAGACGTTTTTACACTAAAAGCTAGCTTAAAAAACGTCTATATTATAGGACAGAGGGAGTATTTTCTCCTTGAATTATTCCCCTGATTTGGAAATAGTAGATTGCCCTGTTTTGTTAACAATTCTATCAGTGGAATAATCCATATGCCTGCTATATCTTGATTTGTCATTAATTGTTGAATAGTGTTGGTCTTCTTCAACGAGGTGGATAATCAAACTATTGCAAAATAGGACAACAGACCAATCTTATGAATGCAAGTCCCCATTTTTAGGCCAGATTCGTCAATTTTATAGCTTATGTGAAGAGCACATGCCTAAATGTCAAATATTTCAATTAAGAACGTCAAACACGACGATAATATCTTGTAACCTGTGTTTTGCAAAATTAAATTAAATGTCGGTACCATTGCTCATCATAGGTGTTTCGGAGGGATGGTTAATGGAGAACAAGTTTGTTATTGTCTAGTGCATGAGCCTATACTAGCTATTTGCGTATGTGGCTAACCAAACCCTGGGTTGTCTTCATCTGTGACTAACCCCAGCACTGCAGTTTACACTTTCAGAGTAGTTAACGGCCAGTGCCTAGGGCGCACTCATGTGTATGTGTTAGAGAGTACATGTCTATTGATCTGTTGTAATAGTATTCAAGCTCGACTGAACAATGAGGCTATTTGAAAGATGCGTGGTGAGTACATGCATCCGGCTACCATAGAAAGAAAACTATATCATCTTGTTGAGTGAGAGACACAAAGTGACTACTCATGTAGGACCCCATCTTGGCAGGTCCACAAGATTTCTCTTGGTCAACTCTACTCTAGGAGTATGTCCTGGGGTGAAGCTGGAATATACAACTAGTTTATGCTTTTTATTCTGACGAGCTTATTAACCAAAACCATAACTTCATGGTGCCTTACGTCGACAATTACCTCAACTGGAATGTCTTATATTAGAAAACTATATATCCGCGCTAAACTTTGACGGAAAACCCAAAAGTGGGCACTTCTAGTCATTTAGTTGCAATTGTGAGCTCATGACGTTAAATAGACACATACGCGTTTAGGGAAATGTGACATAACATACACACTCATCAGAGGATATGGACACCGGGCACACCATAATTAAGCATCCTCGGATGTGTTGTTGCTGAGTGAGCATAATGAAAACATAATTTGATCAGGAGGAACTATAAGTTGTTCACAAATACTAGATAGACAACTACTCTCTCTTTGCTAAATTACAATGCATACAAGTTTTTCTAGATTCAAACATTTGTAAACATTGACAACGCTTGTAGAAAAACTTATCCACGTTTAGAACGCCATTAGATTCATCATGAAATATATTTTCATCTTGTACATATTCGTCATTGTGATCATGTTTTTCCTCTGAAAATAACTTGATCATAGTCTACAAAATTTGACTTTAGAAAAAAAAACCGTATATAAACACTTCAATTTGGTAAGTAAGGAGATACAGTAGTAAAAGGACATATCACACAGCTCCGTACAAAAAAATAAACCTCATTTTAACCACTGCCCTTTGTCTTAATTTTTATTGGCATACAATACAATAATAATTCACCATAAGATCAATTATTTGGTGATCCACGTATAATTTCCATTAAGGCTACTCCATTTTCTAAGATATAGTAGGGTAACTCGATCGTAACTAACTAGTGTATTCATCGCAACTATATATATACTTGCAATGCAATATAGTGATGATGAATGGACACGTGCATGTCCGGCCAGCTCATGATGGAACGATCAGTCAGACGTTGGCGGTGGCGGCAGCGGTGGCCTTGGCGGTGACGGCGGCAGCAAGGCCGAGCTCGGCGAGGTGGAGATCGGTGTCTTCCGGGTGTTCCTCAACATTCCTGGAGCGATGCGGCAGCATCCACCGCCCGTCCTCGGTCCTGACCATGCCCTTGTTCAACTCCTGGCGCCACCCGTCGGGCACCATGTGCTCGTCCATGAGGAAGTCGGCGGCCTTGTTGACGAGCGCGGGATCCCTGCCCCCGAGCTTGAACTCCTTGCCGCGGCCCTGGTAGCCGTCGAGAAGGTGGAGGTGCGCCTCTAGGTTGTGGTAGCACGCGAGGTCGAAGACGTCCTTGAGGAACGGCGAGAGCTTGTGGTCGAGCGCCAGCTCCACGCCGATGTGGGAGTAGACGCTGGGCAGGCCGAGCGCGCCGGCCACGCGCAGCAGCGGCATGGGGAGGACGGCCTCGGTGAAGATGCCGGGCACCTTGGGCACCGAGTCGTGCACGTTGAGGATGCGCAGCGCCTTCACGCCCAGCTCCCCCTCGAACCGCTCCCTGAACATGGGGTTCCCAACGCGCGGGCCCGAGTAGGAGAAGACACAAACCGGCGCCTTGGCACCGCCGGTGGACACGTTGGCTCGTGTCTCGGCGATGTCGTAGGCACAGAGCACGGCCAGCGCGGCGCCGAGGCTGTGGCCTGTGACGGTGACGCTCACCTCCTCGCCCTGCCCGGTGTACCGCTCCACCAGCTTCCGCACCTCGGCGAGCACCTGCTCCCGCGCCGAGTATTTGCAGTACTTGCAATCCGGGTTCTTGCTGGTGTAAAGCTCCGCGAAACCCTCCTCCACCTTGACGCTGGGGTCAGGGCACGGCAGCCCGAACTGGCCGACAGGCTTGAGGAACGCGGTTATGTCGGCGATCCACTCGAGCTTTGTGACGGTGCCTCGCCAGGCGACGGCGATGTCCCGGCGGCCGATGCGGACGGTCTCCTCGTCGGTGGACACGGCGATGAAGCCGATGAAGGTGCCCGTCTCGCTCCACATCCTGTCGTCGCTGGGGTTGTGCTTCCGGACGCCGAAGCTGGGGAAGCGGGCGTGGGAGGTGGCGTAGAGGTAGCGGGCGACCTGGTAACCGACGCCGGCGAGGCCGACGTCCTTGAAGAAGGACTCCTGGGGGTACTTGCAGGTGCCGGCGTAGCGGGAGTATCGGTCGTAGTCGAAGGAGTCGTAGCAGGCCTGCGAGAACTCGCCGTACCGGATGAGCTCCCCGCGGAGCGTCCTGTCGATGGGGTCCAGCAGGCCGTCCCAGTCGTTGCAGCCGTGCATCTCCCGCCACCGCGACGTCAGCTCGCCGTCGGAGCGGCCGGAATCCTCGGCCAGGGTGCCACGTTCCATGTCTCCGACGAAGGAGTCCGCCTTCTTCTCCTTGGTCGGTGGCGCTTCGTCGGCTGACACCGCCGACGTGACATGAGACAGGCGGCGCGGCCGACAGCCGTGCGCTCCGCGGGTGCCGGTGGGAGGTCCTTGCGGGAGGAGCAGGCGGCCGGCTGGGGGCACGCTCCGGCTGGCGGCAGCGCTGCCTGGGAGGGCGCGGGCGTTGAGAGAGAGGTTAGAGGAGCATGACATGGTGGACATTGCTGGTTAACTGCTAGCTGATCGATGGGCGTACGTCGGTGTGTGAGGTTGAGTACGTACTAGAGCTGGAGCAGCTACTCACTCACTGTTTGAGTAGCTGATGGTGGATGGTCGATGAGGTTTGAGAGGTTGGGTCGCGGCCTCGCGAGTATGTAGACACGCCCGCGCAGCGTGGAACACGTTCGACAGCTCTGATATTCCAACGTCGCTAGGGTTCACACGCACATGGATGGACCGCCGTGCCTAGCTGGTGACTATGGATGTAAATGGCATATAAGTGGCGTCCGCATGTCCAGTTTAGTTAGTTTTTTTTAGAAAAGGAGGATGACCCCGGCCTCTGCATCTGGGAAATGCATACGGCCACTTTATTGATTATTCTCAGGACCTTACAAAATATTACAACAATGAGTCTGAATCCACCATCTTGGCAACACATGCCGCTACTTCTATCCAAAATGATGAAGGGGTGCTAGCTGGGCCACTACCCAAACCACTCACCTAAGCCTAATATCAAAAGCCGGAAACCGAAACATATTCGGAAGCCTCAGCCGAGCCACATACCGGGTCTGGGGCACAATCCGGTCAGACGCACTCGTGTGTCGTCACCGCCATCTTCCACAGGTCCGTCTTCAGATCATATTGAGGCTTCTACCTTGACTGGCCACTCTGCCATCGACGTCACCATGATGCCAGACAGCAACCTCCTCCTGCGCGAGTCCATCTCCGCGCATCGGGCGGCGAGCCTCCACAGCGCCATGCCGCCGATCTTCGCCGCCATCAATGAGTGAGATGAAGTACCGCTCCACCATGGCATGTACAAGGTGAGGAAGGGCGAGGTCCCCATCGGAGACACGGCCGGAAGAGAAGCACCGCAGCCCCGAGACACTGCCCGGAGCTGCGACGCAGTAGTCAGGCGGGCCGCCACCAGGAACCAGACAAGATCGCCATGCACACCCAGCATCCCCATGCCCAAGTCGGCGCCTTCAAGAAGGTGACGACGCTGTGGCGCCGCCGCCGCTTAGCCACCGGGGCTAGGGTTTTCACCCGGGCGCAGGGGAAGGGGGGAGGCAGGGGAGGTTTAGCCTCGGCGCCGCCACCAAGGAGGGAATGGCGTCCGGGACGCCATCGACGCCGTGACCGCCACCGGCGGCCAAGGATTTTCCCCGGCCAAGCGCCCTGCCTCCACCACCGAACCAGCCACAACATCAGCAGGCGCGTGTATGCTGGAGATCCAGGCCGGCCGGAGGTCATGCATCACGAGCAGACCAGGATCGCCTCCGATCTGACAAGGGGAGCCCGGGGCCTCCCCGCGCCATGACCTGTGCCCATCGGGACCTCGCTGCCTGCGCAGCCGAGGGGATCCGGCCTACCTCACCGACGAGCACTCCCCGCCGCCGGAGGAGCGCCGTCCGCACCAACGAGGCCGCCGCCTCAGATCCGGACCCTCACCACCGAAAGGGAGCGGTCTCGCCCCACCGCCACCATCCCGGGAGCCGGCGCCGGCTTCGCCGGCCATTCCTCTGGTGGCGGCGAGGTGGGGAGGGAGGTGGGAAGGGTGTAAGGCGCCGGATCTGGGTTCCCCCGTCGCCGCCAGGGAGGGCGACGCGGGGGACGCTGGTTATGTGTGTCAGGGCAATGTCCCTCAGAGCCAAATAATCTCTACGAGGAAGGATCTTTCTAGAAGGACATACCCCAGACAATGCAGGGAAAGGTGTTGTAAGATCAAAAGCAAGGATCAAAGGGATTCGAGTGTGGATAAGAAAGGAATTGCAAGAGTGTAGGCTAAAAACCATATAAAATACATCTCCTTGTTTTGGTAGGATCTTTTAGACTAGATATGATTGATCTTCAACTGCAGGAAAACCTAAGCTTCTAGCTTCAGTGGTTTAACATGTTAGTTCTGTGCTGTGTTGTCAATCATCATCATTGTTGTTTCATACTCATACTCCGTCGTCATCGTATTCGCGCTCATTGGCTAGTAATTACTAATCAATTAGTCAGAGATCGACATAATTAGGAGAATCAGAACTGTCCTTTTGTCCTGATGATTAATTCCAGCAGCTTGTGATGCTAGGTGCTTCTCATGTGCCGATTCAGTGCGTGGAATGAACAACCATGCATTCTCTTTCCTAAGGAATTGGAGATGATCCGGTTATGGTTGATAGATTAATATAGTGGTGCTTTGATAATTTATATTCATCACGGGTAGATTCTATCTTTTCTGGGTTGTTTAGGTCCTGGGCCGTCACTTAGAAAGTGCTCTAGATACTTCTTTTTATAAGGGACAGAGGCCTGACTCAGAGCTTTTTTGAATATTTCACGCAGGAGAGCATATCTATGTAAAGAAGAAAAGGCTGAGAGTTGTGGTTGTTACAGGCCGCGGAAAGGGAAGAAAATCTATGCTGTAGATGGTGGATGCTGGGAAGGGAGTTAGTTGTAGTTGTTACCGCCCCTTGTACTTTTTGCTGAATTACTTAGCACTTGACATGAACAAATCAATTCCCTATTCGTTTTGAAAGGCAAGTGCGTCAGTCTCACCACATCTTATTCCAATGAAACCGAATCATCACCTTTTACAGTTTAAACATGAAGCCGAGCCAATATGAAGTCGCTCCTTTGTTCAGTGTTTTTTTAATCTTTCACTGCCATCTTACCTCTTATGCAATTGGTATTCCTCTTATGTATATCTTCCATTTTGATATACTTCTAGTCTATATTGTATTGAATTGAACATAGATTGCATTAGCTCCACTGAATAAGCGCCTAATCGAACATAAATTTTATCCCATCTTCTCAACAACTTTTTTCTTATATTGTTTGCTGCATATATTAACGTTGTTGTATAGACTGAGCATGATTTGTCTGTTCCAGTAGTTAGGGTGGGTTGTTTGATGTGGTACTTGATGTTATTCTTCATATCATCGGCTCCTTTAACATGTATTGTTTATACATGATGCAAATAAGAAAGGCTTTGCTATTATTGCTGATAACAGTCTAAAACCAGAAGACTATAAGGTACAGACCGAAATATATTTCTGGAATATAATAGTATTCAATAATATAAGAGTCCTGGAAAGAGCCTCTTACAGAAATGTAGGGAAAGGCTGCGTACTATAGACCCAAAGTAGTCGGACCCTTCCCCGGACCCTGCGCAAGCGGGAGCTACATGCACTGGGCTGCCCTTTTTTTATAAGAGTATTCAATAGTATTTGTCCTTGATAATTTTGATGCTGCTTTGCTTACACTTCAGGATTGGGTTGTTGCCGTGGATAATTGTGTCATCACTGGATTTGCAGGACTTTGTGGGCATCATCATGCTGCTTGTTATCAAGCGCTACATGCCACTGCTTCCTCTGCCATGCCACTGGAACCGGGCTGCTTGCTGTACAGGTGAGAGCCATTCGTTACCTCCTGTTCATCCAACCATGTTCATAGTAGGATTCATGTGCTTCATTTGAAAAGTAGGCTGCATCATATACTGTACGTATCTGGTTGATGTGTTATATGCCATCAATTATGTATGCATATTTTTCTCTTCAGAAAAAGTGAGCACTGAACAACCTGTTGGAGCTGCTACCTTTTTGTCAAACATTTGTTGATTATTTGTAGATTTATGTGTGCCTTTGTTGGTCAATTGGACAATGGTTTGCTTGCTTGCATTGTTAAAATAAGTGTTCTTGTTCAAGACTTACATGCGATGTGTGCCGGTCATCGAGCCGTGGCTACCTATGACTCGGTAATTGATGCTATTCTTCATATCATGCGCAGCATGGAACACGTTCGCGACAGCTCTGATATTCCAAAGTCGCTAGGGTTCACACGCACATGGATGGACCGCCGTGCCTAGCTGGTGAGTATGGATGTAAATGGCAAATAGGTGGGGTCCGCAAGTCCAGTTTAGTTAGTTTTAGATAGCTCCATAGTCCCCAAGACCTGACAAAATATTTTATGTGAGGAAGGATCTTTTAGAAGGTCATACCCCAGACCATGCAGGGAAAGGTGTTGTAAGATCAAAAGCAAGGATCAAAGGGATGCGAGTGTAGATAAGAAAGGAATTGTAAGAGTCTAGGCAAACCATACAAGAATATAAGATACATCTCCTTGGCTTGGTAGGATCTTATACACTAGATATGATTGATCTTCAACTGAAAAGGACTCGGAGACCACGAGAAGTGTGAGAAACTATTGAACCAAAAACACCGCGGAAGCCCTGGCCGATCTAGGGTTTGGTCATTTTTGCCAGCAAACACACCTTGTAACAATCTTCAAATTATAAGATCACTGCAATGCATGATCGAGGGTTGTTATTACCCGCATCGGGGACTGACCTGGATAAATTATGTGTCTTCTTCTTTCGATCTTATTGGAGATTTATTGTGTGAGGTCCTTGTATCGCCCCACTAATGCGTTTTCGACTACATATTTCCCGATATGCATGATCTACGCAAATCGTGCGTTGACACATGGCGATTGGAAAATAATTTTCAATTATCTCGTGAAAGGGAGTGGGAAGAAGATGTGGACATGTGGCCTTATATTTGTGTACAAGTCGATTTTGAAGATATATCGCATATACGTGGCTGGAGGGATTACCTTTACCCCTGTTGGCACCGTTGTGACCATGTGATGATTTTTTTTAGCCAAACTAATAACACAAACCAATGTCTGGACGGGATGACGTGGAGCTGAGTAAAGGAACAAGTCAGTCTCCATTTCCTACATGTATATCCGATATGGTGTAGAAGCAGTTTGGTGTGGAGCAAGCCATGCATACAATTCATATGATTTGAGTAAACTCACTGAACAACACAAAGTTTGAATAATTTGGTATGGTACATCGAGTTGTATGCACAGTCAGCTTCCATTACTTCATGGCATTTGGCATGTTTTTATGTTTTAAACAAAGTAAGAAAATATGGTAAACATATGTCACGTGTCAAAATTAAAATATAAAATGTGACAAGATTTTACATAACAATTAGAATGTACACCGTGAACCAACCTGTGGTTGGATGGTTAGGTGGACAGTGGTATCTGTAGCCCACCAGAGTTCAAGTGCTGGTGCTCGCATTTATCCTGAATTTATTTCAGGAGTTACAGCGATGCAAGTTCAGTGGAAGGAGACATTCCCGTCGAATATGAGGCACATACAGTGACTTTGTAAAATCTAAAGATGATATGTCGGCTCAGTCTTTCGGAGGTGCTCATAGGATAGGGTGTGCGTGTGTTCTTTTATAGGGATGAGTGTATGCGCGTATATATGAGCGCTTGCGTCTGTACTGTGTTAAAACATTTAAAATGTACACTTTTTCCCTTTTATGAGGCAGGCAAACAAAATGAAGAACATGCTATTTTTGTTATGAGGCTCTGATTCAAATAAAGAATTGCTTTAAGGCGCATGTGGATCTTGTGTTGTATCCGATTGATGGTGATCAGGCCCGTACGGCACACCTGTGCAGAGTGTTCGACTGTACAGGGCCCCCAAATTGACAGGGCCAAATTTTATATGTAGAACATTGATGACTAGTTTTGGTGTGGGTAGTCCAACTCAAAGGTGGGTAATCAACGCATCAGCAAATATTAATACGTTGGAACCTGGAACGAAATAACTCCAAGGCGGAGGCCCCATCTCACGCACGTCTCCTCTTCTCTCTCCGTTCTCTTTCGCTTCTAGCGCAAATCCCTTTCTCTCCCCATGATCCAATCACACCACCAAAAGTCTCGATTCTATTCCATTCCAGCGGATCAAATCCTTCGCATTTTCCCCAAAACAAATCTCCTTATTCAATGAGTTGGTATTTTTCTACACTCAGTCGATCTATTTATCCGGTTTCTCTTTTGTCTCATCTTCTCACACATCTTTGCTGCTTCCTTTAATCCCAATTGTTGCTTGCTGCTGGACCTGCGACCTGGATGCATTGATCGGAGTTGGAGGCATGCCACAAACGCTAGGTTGCCGATTAACCGAGATGAGGAACCGGAAGACCCTAGCCTCGCTGCCGCCGAATGGTGTTCCTTCCAAATAAATCGAAGGTTGTTTCATCAATTTTTGTTCCTAAGTTAACTTTTAATGCATGATATTCGCATCCTGTTTTTTATTTCTGAAATGTATTCTGGTCCTAGAATTACGAATCTCGAGTCAATTTATGAAAAACGTAAGAAAAGGCACAAAATTCAACCTCGGAAATGTGCTCTTGATAAGTTTTTACCAAAAGAATCGAAGTTACTTGTGAAAATCATAGTTTCTTGTGAAAACCAGAGTGCAGATACAAGCTTTGATTTTTCTGATTGCTATTTGTTATATTGAGGGTCTAATTTTTGATTTCGCACCGGGCCTCCATTTTCTCGGGTACGGCCCTGATGGTGATTGGGTATTACCGTCCGAGAAAATACGAATCCAAGCATGGTCCATGGCGCTTCTTTGGAAGCTGCCAAAACTGGGAATTGGCCGGACGCACACGTGAATCGTGCTGATGGACCCTGCCAAGTGCCAAGAGCAAGAATAGTACGTGTGTGGTGCGGACGTTTGAATTAGCGATCGCTAGGCTCTGGGCCCGCCAACATATCGGAAGCATTTCTTCATCTTGGGCGCATCTTCTTCTTGTCGGCCGGGGAGACCGCCGGTGCCTCTCGCCTCCGGCGATCCTTGGCCTTGGCCTAGCTCAGAGTTTAGCAACATAGAACTCCCGCGTGCATGTGACTAGAGACGTGCTTCCTCTTTCTAAACCTGGCATGCACGGCTAAAGCATTGGTACTGCACGCATGTTTTTCTTTTGTGTGGAGAATGTACGTATGTGTTTATGCTGCCGTGCATGCATGCACTCGCATATTACGATGATCCTTATTGTTAAGACAACCAGAAGGTTACCCCGTGCATTGCTGCGGTAATGCTAAAAGAAATTGGCGAACACTTTGCACTTTGTTGCATGATTGCTGAAAATAACTTGCTACCCAAATAACCATGCTTTTCTTATAGTCGTGAATGAAAATACACTACTAGAATCGACGTTTACGCCGAGTTCCAAAGAAACTCGGCAGAGCACTTATTAAACTTGGCGACATCTTCACCGAGTGCCAAACTCGGCGCATCGCACTTACTTGGATGGGCCCGTCAATCATTAATACTACCAAGTGCATTCTATCAAGAACTCAGTGCATATGTCAACAATGTTTGCCGAGTTTCGGTGACAAAAAACTCGGCGAACCTCACCGTCAGAATGACCGCGCGGTTAATGGAAGAGCCACGTGGCACGAATGTTCACCGAGTTTTTGGGACAAAAATCGGCGAATCCCCGCCAGTAGAAATAAACCATGTGGCAGTACACATTTCCCAGTACAAAATATCTACCGGGTTAGAAGGGTGTGGCCTAGGAAAACAAGTATAGCTATTTCTTAGAAGGGTGTGACTAGATCTTAGTCCACTAAAATTTAACCAAGTCACAGTCAAGTGACATAGTATATAAGAAGGAAAAAAAAGGAAAACTGAAAAGAAGAAGTGTGTACGAATCTCAATGCAAGATCAAAGGAATATAGCAGCGACTGGGACACAAGAAGTCTCAGTCGACTGAGACTTAGCGAAACTATTTTTAGAAATAGCAAACCAACACCGAAGCTTAAATTACAAAAAAAATTACAAAAGATTACTACTTGAACAAAAGATGCATAAAACGAAAGCGGCATTTATCTATCTTGATATTGTAGATTGCATGCCTGATTTGCTGCTGGGAATTAGATGTGTTTTTTTTTCAATTGATGCTTGTATTAGGCTAAGTATGCTTTTGGGGTGAACAAGTACCGGACACATTGAATGTCCCATGCTATGAATGTGAGCAGTTTCACGGATCATGCATTGGGCAGTGGTTTTTGTACCGGGTGAAGGTTTTTTTTTACTGGAGCTGGTTTGGTGGCACCAGTAGGAATGGGGAAGGAGGAGGCACATCTGGAGCGCACGTTTTGAATCAAATGGCCACTGAACATTAGGTGACGTGGAGGCAACAAAATAGCAATTAATGATTGTTGGTGGGGTTTGTTTGTATAAGATATAAAAATAGATATGGATTGCTATGTATACATTGCTAACAAGCTAAATCTTTAGTATTTATGGGGCAAGGATTGGTTTGCTACAGATGGAATGGAGTTAATCTACAACTGAAAGACATATAATGCGAGTGAACATTATCGTCAGTTGTTCATACTAGCACCAACTTTACTTTTGCTTTAGTTTGTGTTTATGGCGATCCTCGTCATCGTAGGGATAAAACTAAGAATATCTGGAAGATGATTGAGGATTTTGTGTCTTGTTCTCCACGGAAGCCAGTGTACTGCATGGGAGACTTTATTGATATACTTGATCTCTCGGAGAAGAAGAGTAATGTTATTCCAAACTATCATCATATGGCTAGATTTTTCAATCATGTTAAACGATGTGGTTTTATAGACATGGGTTATAATGGTCCTGTTTTCACTTGGTGTAATAAGCGTTTTACTTCTATGCCTACTTATGAGAGACTTGATTGTTGTTTTGCCAATGCAGAATGGTGTAATAAATTTCCTAATACTTTTGTTTACAACCTTCCTATTTTATGTACATTGATCATGCTCCTATTCTTACTATCTCAAAACCTAAGACTGTAAAAACCAATATAACTTTAAATTCAAAAATTGGGGGCTCTTTGAAGACGATTATCATAATATAGCCAATAATATCTGGATCACTACTAATGACAAACCATACCATGTTAGAACTGCTTTACTTGCAAGTACCCTAAAGAAATGGAGTAGAAACAGGAGATCTTTAAAGCAACAGTTGAACTCCATACACAAAGAGCTAGAAATGGTCATTTCCAGGATCACACTTTGGAAGCTAGCCCTATGGATCAATACGACAAGACCATGACTAAACTAATAGAATTCTACAGGCAAAGGGCTAAAAGGCACTGGGCCACCGAAGGAGACAGGAACACTAATTATTTTCATAACTCCGTTCTGAAGAGGAGAAGGAGAAATAGAATTAGTATGATTCTTGATCAGAATAATAAAATGGTTCAAAATCCCGAGGAGATTGCTTCATGTTCTATTAAATACTTTTCAAATCTTTTTACTTCTAGAAATCCTAATCTAAATATTCTTCCTTCTCTCCATAATAATTTAAATAATATGATATACTGTCCAACCATGCCAGACAAAGATGAGATTTTGCAGGTTCACAAAAGAATGAAAAATAATGCTTCTCCAGGACCAGATTGGCTCAATGTGGCTTTCTATCTTGCTGCTTGCAAGTGGATAGGAGATGATGTCACAAAGTTGGTGCAAGAATTCTACACCACAGGTAAGCTTCATCCTCAGTTAAATAAAACAAACATCACTTTACTTCCTAAGAAAGACAATGCTCAGATAGCATAAGATATTAGGCCTATTAGTATTTGTAATGTAATTTATAAAATCATCACTAAAACTTTGGCTAATAGGCTCAAAGATCTTCCGGATTACATTCATGAATCTCAACAAGCTTTCATCCAAGGAAGAAGAATTGTTGATAATATTGTTGTTGCTCAAGAGATTATTCATTCTTTTAAACTTAGTTCTTGGAAACGTAAAGCTTTTATGCTAAAAACGGATCTTGTCAAATCTTTTGATAGAATAGAATGGGGTTTCATCAAGAGAGCTTGCTTCGTAAAGCGCAGCCTTTTGGCAACTTTAAAGGATCCTGAGGCTTCTGAGAAGGTTGTCCTCTGCGCCTAGGACATCGCCGACACAGGCTCCAATGTGTCCACCGGAGGAGCCAAGGCGCCCGTCTGCGTCTTCTCCTACTCAGGCTCACGCGTGGGGAACCCTAGGTTCAAGGAGCGGTTCGAGGAGGAGCTTGGCTTGAATGCGTTGCCCATCCTCAAAGGTGCACGACTTGGTGCGCAAGGTGCCCGACATATTCACCGAGGCGGTCCTCCCAATGCCGTTATTGCGGATGGCCGGTGCGCTCGGCCTGCCCAGCGTCTACTCCCACATCGGCGTGGAGATAGTGCTCGACCACATGCTCTTGCCCATCCTCAAGAACGTATTTGACCTGGCGTGCTACCACAACCTTGAAGCGCACCTCCACCTTCTCGACGGCTACCAGGGCCGTGGCCAGGAGTTCAAGATCGGGGGCACGGACCCAGTGTTGGTGAACAAGGCGGCGGATTTCCTGATGGGCGAGCACATGGTGCCTCCCGGGTGGCAGCAGGAGTTGAACAACGGCATGGTCAGAACCGAGGACGGGCGGGGGAAACTGCCGCATCGCCCGAAGCATGTCGAAGGACACCTGGAAGACACCGATCACCACCTTGTCGAGCTCGGCCTCGCCATCACCGCCAATGCCACCGCTGCCGCCACCGTTAACACATGACCAATCGACGCACCGTATCGACTTGCACATGTCAATTCATCACTATTGCAAGTATATATGTAGTTGCAATGACTACACTAATTAGTTACGAGTTACGCTATCTAGAATGGAGTAGCCTTCATGGAATTTTGGATCGTCAAATAATCTTATGGTAAATTGTTGTATGCCAATAAAAATAAGGCAAAGAGCACTAGTTAAAGTCTTACTATCTCTTTACCAAATAGAAGCGTATATAATTTATTCCCTGGAACCAAATTTTTCGACTTTGATCAAGTTTGCAGAAGAAAAACATGAGCACAATAGCGAATATGTACCAAATGAAAACATATTTCATGATGAATCTAATAGTATTGTAAATGTTGATAATTTTTCTATAAGCTTGGTCAATGTTTACAAATTTTTGAATCTAGAAAAACTTATATGTACCGTAGTTTAGCAAAATAGATTAATTGTCTATGCAGTATATGTGGCAATAGTATGTATGTTATGTCACATTTTCCTCAACGGGTAAGTACAAAATGTCACGAGCTCACGATTGCAATTAAATGACTGGTAGAGTTGAGTTCCCCAAGAGAAATCTTGCGAACCTGCCAAGACAGGGCGCTACATAGGAAATCAGTCTGTTACCTGTACATCCGGGCGGGCACATCTGCCACTGTCCACATTCTTTAAGATTTGTGCGATTAGGGCCCAGTGTGGTTCGGCGGTTGTATATGTGTGTATGGTGCACCTTACCTTTTAGGCTGGTCATAGTGGGGAGTAACTCAGACTAGTGTGACACTAGTCTAAGTTACTACCTTCATAGTGCAAAGTAATATAGTAGTAGCGTCATAGATTGCTCTATTTATTAGCTCATAGACTCAACATTTTTTGGGAAGCGCTATGTGATGGTAACATAATATGTTACTCCAAACACCTCTCTCCTCATTAACTAGGTGCCACATAAGTAAACTTGTTTTGGGATGCGTTATGTTACTAGCTAAGTTACTCTCACTATGACTAGCCTTTTGTATTTTAGAGTCAAATCAATGCACGGGGTTTACCTATAGTCAGAAAAAGGACACATGCATAGACTTAATTTTATCTTGTTGTCAGTGTAGTACGCCAGTTACACATCTCTCCTCTCTCTCTCCCTCCCAAACAAATCCATGAACTTTATTTGATCTTAGACAATTTAAATAACTCATATCTTTTGAAAATATAAGTTTGTTTGTGAAATAATTTATATATTTGAACTCCTGGCGAAATGACCTTTAGAACTATAACAATCTTGGATACATTTCAAACACGTTTAATTTTTTATGTTTCACATTCCATATATGAAACAAACCTATTTCACTAGAAAATGTGAAACAAACCTAATTTTCACTAGAAATATGTGAAGCCAACATATTTCACTGGAAATCTATTTATTCAAAATATGAAACTGAAATGTCAATTTATGAAATAGATGTGGTTTTTATGAAACAAGCAAGTGGAAAGTGAAATGTGACTTCTGAAAAGGATAACAATATGAAATTGAAATATTAACTTGCGAAAGTGATTATTTGGAAATGTGTAACAATTTTTTTAAATATTGAAATATGTTATTTCAAAAATGTGGAATCTAGATGTAATTTTTGTGAAACAAACCAGTGAAAAGTGAAATGTGGGTTCTGAAAATGGCAACTATATGAAACTGAAATGCCATCTTGTGAAACTGATTATTTGAAAATGTGTAACAATTTATTTCAAAAAATGAAATATTTTATTTCAAAAATTTACAATTGAAATGGATGTTATTTATGTGAAATATATTCCATGAATTTTGAACCGCTTGAAAATGCATCCAAAATCAGTCTTGTTTTATAGGTCTTTGCAACAGGAGTTCAAATATGTAAAAAGTTTTGAAATCAAAGTTTGGTTTTAAGAGATATGAATGATTTGAAGTTAGCTAAGATGAAATAATGGATGACAACTCAAAATATAGCAGGCTTATGGATATTTCCACGGATAGAATTGTTATGAAAACAAGGTAGTAACTTACTATTCCAAATCAGAGGAATGATTCCAGGTAAGAAAATACAAATGTTTTGCCAAGAGAAAAAATTTCACCACCAATACTACACGTCTATTAGCTTAAAATGCAATGAACCCCTCAAAAAAGAAGCCTAAAATGCAATGAGCAGTGTGCTATTTAACAAATAATTAACTCCAGAAAATCAAATCATTAACTGAACTGGTATTGGTCATACCAGAACGAACCAAAGATTTGCGCAAGTTGGTGATGCTACATCCATCCAAAGACTTACGCAATGTATGCTGTCAAAAAAAAAAGACTTACACAATGTACTGTGTTTAAAAAAACTTGCCTGACCAAAAAAAAACTTGCTCGAGTTGGACACCGGAGCATGGAACACGCGCACACTACACTACGCGCCGTTTGGTGATGGGCCTGTCCGTTTTATTCTGGATCGATATGGTGCTGATTGGATTCTGCCAAATGGATATAACCGGGCGAACACTTGAGTCGTGCGTGCATGGTCCCGGCCGGACCTGTCACCGGCATGCAACAAATCGTACATCCCGTGCTTATGCTAATGAACATGCACGCATGCATGGGCACCTCAGTTGCTAGCACATTAGAGCATCTACAACCAGACTTGATAAATCCGACCCTTCAAACATCTACGGAGGCACCTGAGCGCGTCCGACTGACCGGTTAAGCCTTAAATTACCTTCTCACAACCGGACACCTTAATTAGCATACCTCAAATTCATACAAACTCATGTAACTACATAATGATGCATTTACATCGTCCGACTACCAGAGGCACGACAAGAAGTTCAAGCTCGAGGGCAAGGATCCGGCACTGGTGAACAGGGCGATGGACTTCTTGATGGACGAGCACATGGTGCCGGACGGGTGGCGGCAGGAGTTGAGCAAGGGCATGGCCAGGACGAAGGACGGGTGGTGGATGCTGCCGCATCGCCCAAGGAATGTTGAGGGACACCCAGAAGACACATATTTCCACCTCGCCGAGCTCGGCCTCGCCGCCGCCGTCACCGCTAATGCCACCGCCAACGTGTGATCGATGCATGGGCCGGAATTGCACATGTCAATTCATCATCACTATATTACAAGTACATAATAGTTGCGATGACTACACTAGTTAGTTACGATCGAGTTACCCTATCTTAGAATGGAGTACCCTTAATGGTAAATTATTGTCTGCCAATAAAAATAAGATAAAGAGCACTAGTTAAAATGTGATATTTTTTGTACAAGCTGTGTGCAATGTCTTACTATCTCTTTACCAAATTGAAGTGTATATAAGTTTTTCCCTGGAGTCAAATTTTTAGGCTTTGATCAAGTTTGCAGAAGAAAAATATGAGCACACTAACGAATATGTACCAGATGAAAACATATTTCATGATGAATCTAATGGCATTGTAAATGTTAAAGACAATTCTATAAACATTGTCAATGTTCACAAATGTTTGAATCTGGAAAAACTTATATGGTGGCGGCAGAGGTTAATTATATATGCAGTATGTCTAGCAATCTTGTACGCGTTGATGAGTGTTTGATGTTCTTGGTTGGATTGTTTGACATTTAGGCATGTGCTCCCCCCATAAGCTATAAAATACTTTCTCCGTTCCTAAATGTAAGTCTTTTTTAAGGATTTTAATAATAACTACATACTATGGATGTATATAGGCATATTTTTGAGCGTACATTTACTCATTTTACTCCTTATGTAGTTTACATTGAAATCTATAAAAAGAATTTAGGAACGGAAGGAGTAGACCAAGTTGGCCAGAAGCAGGGGACCTATGCAGGGTACTGTGTAAAAACAAAAGAAACTTGCGCAACTTGAACACCGGACTCGGAGAATGCAACACGCGCTACACTACACGCCGTTTGATGATGGGCCTTTCTGTTTTTTTCTAGATCGACATGATGCTTATTGGATGCTGCCGGATGGACCCGGCCTGACGTGTCACCCGCATGCAACAAATCATACGTCCCATGCTTATATGCATCTACATGCATGTATCGCCATCGCCACGCGTTCCTCGTTGCTAGCAGCCAGAGCATGGCACGTTAGTCCGTCATCATTGCTGCCAAAAATAATGCCACGGGCAAGCAGTCCGAGCATATCGCATATACTCCCTCGTTCCAAATTATTTTTTGTGATTTTAGTTTTAATTTAAACTACAACCACGACGAGTAATTTGGAACGTAAAAAGTATATTTGATGGATAGATGGACCGGTGGTTACAAGGTACACTAGTGTGAGCGTACCATGTGACTGAGAGAAAACAAGGCATGTGGATCTATAGTTCCGTACATGGTCATCATCACCGTAGCAGTAGATCGGATTATTCTATGCTGACCTTGGCTGCCGGAGCAGGAATCCTAAGAATTTGTCTCCGATGTGCGGTGAGGCCTGCTGCTAGGGTTGATCGGTAATGTAAAGCGAGTGTTTTTGTGAGGGCACTCGGCTTATATTGATATGAACACGGTTTATATATAAGCCGAGTAAAACTTCCGGCTTATATGACACGGTTTACACTCCATCGGCTTATAAGGTATAAGCCGAGTGCCCTCACAAAAACACTCGCTTTACATTTAAGCCATGTGTTTATACAAGGCTCTCAGCTTACTAAAGTAACATGACGGCAGCCGGGAGATAACGGCCACGTGTCACCGTCTCTATAAACCGAGTACCTACTGGAGCCACACGGTTTATATATAAACCGAGTGCTGGCGAGCGCTACACGTTTTACCTCTAAACCAAGTGCCGAAATGAGGAGCATAGTTTATATATAAACTGAGTGCTTGCTTAGGCCACACGGTTTTTATATAAACCGAGTGCCGAAATGAGCCACACGGTTTTTATGTAAACCGAGTGCCAACTCCTGCTATACTCGGCTTATAGTCCAGCCGCTGTTATATAAAGTTGCATATAAGCCGGGTGCTGGCACCTGGAACACTCGGCTTACACATCTCCCGTGGCATAATATGCCTATAAGCCGGGTGCCATGTCCCTGGGACACTCGGTTTATAGGCCAAATGTCCAACAAGCTACACGTCCAGCAATATATTTATCCAGCGACAGCATGGCTTATATATCCAGCAAGCTAAATGTCCAGCAATATATAGATCCAACAAGTATATTACAATGAAGGTTCACAACAACAATATATTACAACTTGACAACGATTACAAATTGACCATGAGGTCAAAGTCCACACAGGTACATATCCAACAAAGGTTCACAACAACATGCGTGCATATCCAACAAGGTTCACAACAACATACGTGCATATCCAACAAGGTTCACAAACAAAAGCATGAGTTCCAAGTTCACACCAAGCATGAACCTCAAAGATGCAATGAACTCCACCGTCAATGGCATCCACGATGCAAACCTATAAGTCCACTACCAAACGTATGAGTTTTCAAAGTTAAGTTTCAAATGATCGATAAGGCACAAGAGTCAACAAGCATCAACATATAAGGTTCAAATTGAAGCTAAGAAGTATGAACAATATAAGCATCAACACTTGTGGGCTCTACTATCAACAATGCACAAGTTGTAAGTTGAGAAGCACAAAGACAAGACTCAAGCATCAACAATGCACAAACATAGACAACTACCTCGAGTGATTATTGTTGCAAGGAGGTCGATGCGCCATGAGCTGTAGTGGGAGTCACTGGGCTTGCTTGGGTAGGTATGGATGCAGGTACCACGAAGTTATTTGAGTCTTGTCCCGACTGAGAACACTTAAAGCATGAGAAGGTAAGATGGTAAGATTCATGATCTTTAAGCATGATGGTAAGATGCATTATTAGAAAGTTGGAAGACTTACAAAGCTAAAAGTAGGAAGAGGCGGAAGAGGAGGAAGATCTGGAAAAGTAGAACCCTGCATATTAGCTCTCAACCGAGCGAACGTCTCCTGCAGGGCTGACTGTTGTTTGACCATGAATTCATGTTGTTGCAGGAGGGCTTGTTGCATTTTCATGGCTTGGTCCTGTTGAAGTTGGGCATTGGCTTGAGCCTCCTGCCGCAACTTGTTTTGTTCCTGTAGGCGTGCCTACAATATGCCATCACAACAAGTTCACCATCATTGCAATGCAAAGAAAAAAATCACAAGGAATATCAGTAAAGCAAAATATACCTCGAATTGATGCAGCATATCCAGCCCAGGCTGTGGGCGACGCTCTATAGAAGGACCTGAGCTCGAGGTGGTAGCACGGAGGTGGGCGAGTTTTGGAATGTCCTTCTTACGGATGGCACCATCACCAACATATAACCGACCACCCTTCTTGCCTTCTCTCGACATGAGGGAAACCATGACGTCAATGTCCTGTGAGGCCGGATCAGAGTCGGGCCCGTTGCACTCCTTGAACTTCCCACTATATGCTTTAATCCTCGAACCAGCACCAGGGTTGACCCACCCCCCCTTCAGGTTTCTTTGACGTGCGGGGAAGACATAATCCCATGAAGCTGTTGAGAGGTTGTTCTCCCTCGCCTCTCTCCCTATTCTGCAATAGAAGCAATAATATCCATAAGGGCACAAGTTCAGAAGTTCATAAGCCGAATGATATTATTACCTTGTTCTGCATGTAAGCGTGGAGGTTGAGGTTGCCTTGAAGGTGTACCGGACCACCCATCAAGGCACGCCGCTCCGAACACGCTCTATGTGTGACCCTCCACTCCGGGTTTATCCACTTGGATATGATTTGCTGATAGCAAGGAATCTTGTTGTTGCACCACGAGGGAACCGCCTAGGGTATGCCAAATACATACAACTTAGGAATGAAATGAAGTTGTTTTGATCCAACCAGTCATAAGCAAATGGAAAGTACCTTCATGTACATCGAACGGGTGAGATGGACTCTCCGGGCTAGTTGCTTTTTGAGAAGCATGTTGCGTTCATGCGCGAAATACTTCACCACGGCATCGACGCGCCCCTCGTAGTGCATGTCTTGGACAATCTTCTTGGCAATCGCCTCGACGACCTCATTAGCTTCATCTTTCATACCCTCGGCACAAGTAAAGAAGTCCTACACAAGTGTATAAAGCCGCATAAGATAGTTATCAATGCAATAATTTTGAATATTGGCAAAGAAATAACTATGAAAAATGACAAAGAAATTTTACCCAGAAATCGTTGACCACTCGGTCGGCAGCATTGTTGTACTCCCTGTCCCACTTGTCTTTGGTATCCGGAGCGCGTTTCCAATGCTCCCAAGACCAAGCTGGCTCCTCCTCACCATCTCCTATGGGGACCAAGCCAGGGTAATAATGCCTGCAAAGACATCCAATGATGCTACTTGGCTGGCGTGGCACCTTTATGTCTTCTCCTACAACCAGCAAGGCCCTGCACAATGGAAAGGCAAGTAAGTTAGTATCTACAAAAATCTTGAATGTAAAGACGCAAATAATAGTCCACAGAAGCACTTACCTCACACCGACTGGTTTGACAATGAGCCCCTTATGTGGATATGGTCGGCAAGGGAGCATGGACACCCCACGCAACCATATTTTGTTCTCCTTAGGAACCGGCCATTCCATGTCCTTTGCCGATACCTCCACCTCATACTCTCCCTCCTCCAACTCCTCCCCCTCCTCCTCCTCCTCCTCCTGAGTCGCACCACGTGATCACCCTTTCACATGCTGCCAATCACGACGAGACCTCGTCTGCTCCACCTCCACAACTGGGTCCTCCTCTACATCCTCCTCTGCCCCCTCCTCTGACTCGTCCTCAGAATCGGCAGAGGGGATAGGGCTAGCAACACGGGATACAGTGGTACGACCACATCGTCTACCCCGGGCACTATCCACCGTGGCTCGCTGAGCAGGTTTGGCCCTGCCCACCTGTGTGGAAGCTGCCGCACCGGTGCCCTTCTTTATGGCCCCTGTCACCTTGCCTAACCTTTTAATCACATTGTCGATGCTCGCAACTTTGTTCTTTTTGTTGCCTGGCATCGTTCAGTCACCTGCTATGAGAAAGAGTATTTCGATTAGTTCATGTTTAAAAATTCATATGCATAAGTATAGCAATTCAGAAGTCCATGTTTAAAAGTTCATATGCAAAAGTAGAGCAATTCAGAAGTCCATGTTTAAAAATTCATATGGAAAAGTAGAGCAATTGAGAAGTCCATGTTTAAAAGTCATAAAAAAATCATATGCATAAGTTAAAACTCATAGGGAAGAACTTCTTGAGAAGCACATGTTCATAGTACATAGTTTTCTTACATCTAGAAGTACATTGAATAGTTAAGACTCGGCAAAGTTTACATTCAAGAGTACAAGTTCATAGTACATAGTTGGTTTACATCAAAAAGTACATCATCACTATCACGCACGTCGTCCTCATTGTTCATAGTACATAGAGTTGTTACAAGTTTCAAAAGTCATAGTCCTCGTCGTTTGGATCATTAGTTGGCCCGAGAGATTCATCATCGCTGTCACGCATGTCATCCCACCATTCTGGAGTATAGTCTGGAGGTGGACCATCTGGCTCATCTTCTTCACCTAGACGGACTCGTTCAAGTAAATTCAGGTCCATGGGATCTTCAATGATTTCATCATTGTCTAGCTCATCGCCTGCTTCCATGCCCTCATCTTCATCTTCCTCATCGTCTTCCTCCATGTCATCCTCATCAGTGGGCAAGTGAATACTAAATTCACCTGTGAGCCCATCTTCCTGATAGAACTCACCCTCATATGTGTTGGGGTTTATGCGTTGGAAATCTTCATCGGTTGGAGCAGCCGGTTTATTATGCGTGGGTACATTGTACACAACATCCCAGCCCTTTAGGTACTTCACGGTTTGGCACGCGTACGGTAGATAGAATACCTGCTTGGCCTGGTTAGCCAAAATATAGACATCATCTCCATCATACTTGTATGCCCGCTGAATTTCGACCCACCCAATGTCTAGGTACCGCCTGACTCTGGTTGGGTTAAACCAATGGCATCTGAAAACAATGGGGTTCAGCCGGTTGCCGAAACCATAATCCAGCTGGATCATTTCCTTGATTCTTCCATAGTACTGAAGTCCATCTGTCCCTTGTGTTACAACCCCGCTATTTATTGTTTTTTGACCGGGCCGACTCATGTCATAAGAATGGGTATGGAAGCGATACCCATTCACATCATAAGCCTTTAATTTCTTGGCAGAACATACGAAGCCTGTGGCAAAATCTTTCAAATGGGCTCTCATAGGGTCCCTTTTTGCCTACAAGTTTATAATAAGAAAAGTTTGATGTATGAGTTGGAAGTAAGACCAACTTGAAATGTCAGCACTAGAAGAAGGTTGGACAGATTGGCATACTTTTGCCGCGAACCAAGGAATGAAGCCGCCATTTCCTTTACCGCCTTTTTTAAAGATACGTTCCCTCTCCTCCTCGGTAGGGGGCCTTTCTAGGTTCCAACATTCAAGTGTGACTTCACTATAGCAATGAGAAAGAAATGAAGTCAGACACAAACTTAATTTTGATTATTTGCGAAAAATATAGGAAGCACTTACTCAATGTATGGTTGTACTTATGGCATGTTTGTCAACACATACGACATAATAGTTGTCCACTCTGGATGTTTTATGTGCATGGGTCTTCTGCCACTTGCTCCGCCACCTACCCCTGCGAAGATGCTAAGTGGGGGTAGATCGGCTGGGGTGATGACATTGTAACGAAGGACTGGATTATGCTGAGTGGGAATATTGGGATCATAGTACTTTGTCGTGTTGTTTGACACCTCCTCGTTGAGATAGGCCTCGACTATAGATGCTTCAATACGACATTTATTCTTGCATTTGGCACGAAGATTCTTGTTTTCTCTCTCAGGTGCATACATCCAACGGTACTGCACAGGCCCCCCCAATCGTGCCTCAGACGGAAGATGCAAGATCATATGTTGCATCGGATTAAAGAAGCTTGGTGGAAAGATCCTCTCTAGCTTGCACAACAACTCTGGTGCCTGTTTCTCCAGCTTCTCAATAACTTTTGGGTCTAACTCTTTACCACAAAGCTGACAGAAGAAATAGCTCAACTCCGCCAGCACTCGCCAAATCTCCTCGGAGACATAGCCTTGAATCATCACTGGCATTACTCGCTCAAGCCAGACATGATAGTCATGGCTCTTGAGCCCACCTATTCTCAATGTACTCATATTCACTCCCTTCATTATATTTCCTGCGTACCCATCAGAGAACCGCAATTTTTCCAAGACCCACTGCATCATTACCTTCCTGTGCTTCCTTACAGGGCAGAACGGGGCCGGTGGCTTGCGCCACCCTTTTCTTCTGGGTCCACGTTCGATCATATTTAAACTCGGCCTATCACACAGTTTCTCTTGATCAAGTCTGGCCTTGACATTGTCTTTCGTCTTCTCCGTGTCGAATATTGTGCCAAAAAGGGCCTCAGCGATATTCTTCTCAGTGTGCATCACATCAATGTTATGTGGGAGAAGGAGATCCTGAAAGTAAGGGAGCTTCCAAAGGCATGGTATGTGAGTCCAGTTGTGTGTCTCCCCATATCCCACAAAACCTGACCCGTTGGCATTGGGCTGGAGAGCATCTAACTGAGCCTTGATCATGTGACCCGTCATTACAGGTGGGGGTGGAGCATCGATAACTTTTCCTTTCTTGAAGTTCTTTTTGTCTCGTCTGAATGGATGATCAGGACGAAGGAACGGGCGATGCTTGTCAAAGCAGGTAAACTTCCCACCTTTCTTCAGCCAATAGAATGTTAGATTCTGCATACACACCGGGCAAGGCCACTTTCCATGTACACACCAGCCGCAGAAAATCGGACGTGCCGGTAGGTCGTGCAGGGATGTGAAATACCAAACATACATATCGAAGTGCTTCTTTGTTAGGGCATTGTATGTCCGTATCCCTTTATCCCAAGCTACAATCAAGTCATCCACAAGCGGCTCCAAGTACAAACTCATCTTCTTCCCCGGATATCCAGGACCTGGAATGACCAGTGACAGGAACATGTTCTGTCGTTTCATGCAGAAGCCAGGGGGCAGATTCATCGGAATAACAAACACGGGCCAACAACTATATGTGGCATTAGTCATACCAAATGGATTGAACCCATCGGTTGTTACTGCAATTGCTACAATCTTTTTTGCCAGCCTTGTATGGGTATCGCTTAACGAAATCCTTCCATGCTTCAGCATCAGACGGATGTATAACGATTCCAGGGCGGTATCTAGTCCCTTCTGCCGCCCACCTCATGTTTTGGGCAGATTCCGCAGACATAAACAGGCGTTGGATCCTTGGTATGGGATCGAGATACCGAAGGACCTTCTGGGGAATTGTGAGCTGCCTCTTCTGACCATCATCACCTCGACCTCAATATATCTAGAGGATTTGCACTCTGGACAGTAATTTGCATTCGCATGTTCTTTCCGAAATAAGATGCATGCGTTTGGACAAACATGTATTCGCTCATATGGCAACTTAAGTTCACGGAAGATTTTTTTTGACTCGTACATGTTCTTTGGCAAAATATTCTCTTTCGGCAATAGAGTGCGAATAACGGTCAAAAGTGTATCGAAGGAAGATCTACTCCAGCCAAACTGGGACTTCACGGCAAGCAGGCGTGCGATGCCATCTAGTTGAGTGACCTCTGTATGCCCGTGTAGGGGCCTTTGTGCCTCATTCAAAGTTTCATAGAACTTGCTAGTCCTTTGCTCCTCATCCTCCTCCCCCCGCCCCTCTTCACCTGCAGCTGGATTTTCAGGCGCTGCAGCATTTTCCAGGTCCTCTAGCATGAATTCAACATGAGTAACATATTCGGGTGAGCCTGTGCGTTGTCGTACCACCTCCTCTCTCGCACGCTGGGGCTCAAACTCACCATGTGCGACCCATCGGTGGTAGTCTGGCATAAACCCATTCTTGAGAAGGTGCCTACCCATTTCATCCTTTGTTTTTTCCTTCGTGTTACCGCAAATGGTGCAAGGGCACCACACTCCACCACGTCCCGTGTGTCTGGCAAATGCTGCTTCCAAGAACTGATTCATCTTTGTAATCCATTCCGGAAGCACAACCCCCCCCCCCCACTCAGCCAACCACTATACATCCACTCACGATCCTCCATCTGATGTGTTTACATTGACCAAGTAGTTTCACCCAGTATTAGTTCAATTAAATATAATTATTTAGGTTTTACGGCATGAACTCAGACTAAATAATAGGCAAGGATAGGTCCTAATCCCACCTGAGGGTGTGTAGGCTCGCTTTGTTTTCATGCACTACGACGATCCGACACAGAATTTCGGCAGCACCTCCCCGCTATTCTCCAAATACACGTCTCGACAACAAGTCGAGAGAATGTGCATCCGGAGAACAATGGGAAGACGCTGCCGAAATTCTATATCGGATCGGAGTAGAGCATGAAAACAAAGCTAGCCTACACACCCTCGGGCTGTCCGTGGAAAACGCTGGACAATTCGAAAAAGTTACGGTTATAAATATGCAAAGAGTTGCATATTTATAAATAATGTAACTCTTTCGAACGGGAGACGCATAGGTAACGTGACTAGCTAGCTACATGATTTACATATACATAAATCCTACGAGGCGAATGATTCTTACCCTATAAGTGTGTTTGGTGCCGGTCGTCCCTCCAGCAAGAAGCCCAGCCCTACGACGACGGTCCCGACATCAAACTAATGTGTGTCCTGCAATAAAGTGCAATCTAAGATCAAACATAATTAACATGCACAAACCAGAACACAACATACTTTTTCTAAACTCCACATGGGTACTGTTTCTTCTCAACTCCCATAGCCTAACAATGGTTTCGTCTCGATTACCATAGCCTAACATAAGTACTGCCATAATTTTGGTTCCTAAAGATGCAATTGTGGGAGGGACCAGAACCAAGACCTGGTTTGCTGCTGCTGTTGTTGCAGACAAGGAGGAGATCAGCAGGGGCACCTTGCCACCGAAGCACCTTGCAGAGGAGGAGGAGATCAGCAGGGGCAACTTGTCGCCGGAGCACCTTGCAGAGGAGGAGGAGATCAGCAGTTTATTAGTTTGTACTGGAATGGACAGATGCAAACTGAACCGAACATGTGTATGTACTGAAGATGCAAACTGAACCTAAACGTCCGCTCTGTACTGAACATATGTGTGTACAGAGAACATGTTGCCTCTCACCTTGCCGCTGAAGGAGCTGAGCACCTTGCCGCCGGAGGAACCAAGCAACTTGCGTCTGGGTCACCTTCCAAGCATCCTTCTCCTCGCCAAGCACCTTACCGCCGAAGGAGCCGAACCGGATCTGCAGCAGGGCCGGTCAGAGAGAGAGAGAGAGAGGGACAGAGAAAGAGAGAGAGTGAGGGAGAGAGAGAGAGAGATGTACCTGCCGGCAGAGGGAACGTAGCGCCGCGGAGAAGGCCCGGCGACCTCAACCCTAGCAGACGGCAAGGGGAGGCAGGGCGGCGGCCGGTGGGAGGGCCTGGTTGGGGGAGCTCATGCTAGGAGAGGGAGGTGGCGAGGTGTGGATCTACAGCGCAGGGGCGGTGGTGGCGCGGGGGCGGGTGGCGGCGCAGCCGGCGGGGAGTGCAGGGCAGAGATTTGGGGGAAGACAGGGGCAGAGGAGGAGAGGCAGGGGCGGCAGGGGAAAGAGGCAGGGGCGGCCTGGCTATGAGCGCGCGGTCGATTTGGGCCGAAGTTGAGCTCTTCGCGCGTCTATTTTCGATAAGTCCCGCACGCAACAAAAGAGTAAGCCGAGTGTCAAAGAAAAATACATGGTTTATAAAAAATATATTTTATTTCAATAATAAAAGTTTATTATTTTATTTCAATAATAAATGTTTATTATTTCAATAATAAGAAAATACATGGTCTATAATTTCTGCATTTTATTTTTATTGTCTTTGTATTATACTTATTTTATTTTCATCTTATTGTATTTTTTATATTTCTATTCGTTGTTTTTATAAATGAAACGCTCTCCCCTTATTTCATTATTTCGGGGCCTCTTACATGTCTAGAAGTGTGGTAGCGGGTGCCAACACCCGGCACGCGTCTCCGGAGTGTGACCCCTTCACGGACGGCGCCGCCGCCGGCACCTGGAGGGGGGTAACGGCCGCGTCGGGTCGACACGGAGGGAATCTTGCGGTGGGTTTGGCCCGGACCTTGTTTCGAAGTGTTCCTATGAGCTGACCTACCACAACTGGGTGGAGAGGTCCGTTGGTCAAAGCCCGTCCGGCGAAAGTCAAAGGGTTAGATCTCCTGGTCAACTATTGCAGGGTTTGGCGGGACGGGGGCCTTGGGGGGTAGCAATGCCACCGGAGCATCGCGCGGGGCCCTCATACATGCCTTAAGGTGTGGTGGCATGTCTGAAGAGATAGCACGCGACTCCGGGGTGTGGCCCCCCTCACAGACGACGATGACACGGTATAGTAAACGTTCTGCGGTAACGGTGCGGCCTGAATATTATGGAATACTTTGTGTGCGATAAAATCATGATTTTCTTACACCGCGTGGGCACATGTGATATAGGACGGATGGTAATTTTTCATAATTTTTGGTGATGCAGAAGTATATGAACACTTCCCTCTACGCGGATTGCTCTTGCATGTCTACGATTGTGGCCGGCGGCCTTCGGGGGCTAGCCAAGCCACCAAATCTTGCGTCGAGGCCTCTTACAGGTCTAGAAGTGTGATGGCGGGTGCCAACACTCGGCACGTGTCTTCGGAGTGTGACCCCCTTCACGGACGGCGCCGCCGCCGGCACCTGGAGGGGGGTAACGGCCGCGTCGGGTCGACACGGAGGGAATCTTGCGGTGGGTTTGGCCCGGACCTTCTTCCAAAGTGTTCCTATGGGCTGACCTACCACAACCGGGTGGAGAGGTCCATCGGTCAAAGCCCATCCGGCGAAAGTTAAAGGGTTAGATCTCCTAGTCAACTCCTGCAGGGTTTGGCAGGACGGGGGCCTTGGGGGGTAGCAATGCCACTGGAGCATCACACGGGGCCCTCATACATGAATTAAGGTGTGGTGGCATGTCTGAAGAGGTAGCACGCGGCTCCGGGGTGTGGCCCCCCTCACGGACGACGATGACACGGTATAGTAAACATTCTGTGGTAACGGTGCGGCGTGAATATTATTGAATATTCTCGGAGCACGATAAAATCATGATTTTCTTACACGGGGTGGGAACATGTGATATAGGAAGGATGGTAATTTTTCATAATTTTTGGTGATGCAAAAGTATCTGAACACTTCTTTCTACGCGGATTGCTCTTGCGTGTCTACGAATGTGGCCGGCGGCCTCCGGGGGCTAGCGATGCCGCCAAATCTTGCGTCGGGGCCTCTTACACGTCCAGAAGTGTGGTGGCGGGTGCCAACACCCGGCACGCGTCTCCGGAGTGTGACCCCTTCATGGACGGCGCCGCTGCCGGCACCTGGAGGGGGGTAACAGCCGCGTCGGGTCGACACGGAGGGAATCTTGCGGTGGGTTTGGCCCGGACCTTGTTCCGAAGTGTTTCTATGAGGTGACCTACCACAACCGGGTGGAGAGGTCCGTTGGTCAAAGCCCGTCCGATGAAAGTCAAAGGGTTAGATCTCCTGGTCAACTGCTGCAGGGTTTGGCGGGACGTGGGCCTTGGGGGGTAGCAATGCCACCGGAGCATCGCGCGGGGCCCTCATACATGCCTTAAGGTGTGGTGGCATGTATGAAGAGATAGCTCGCGACTCCGGGGTGTGGTCCCCCTCACGGACGACGATGACACGGTATATTAAACGTTATGCGGCAACGGTGCGGCGTGAATATTACTGAATACTTTGAGCGCGATAAAATCATGATTTTCTTACACCGCGTGGGCACATGTGATATAGTACGGATGGTAATTTTTCATAATTTCTGGTGATGCAGAAGTATCTGAACACTTCCCTCTACGCGGATTGCTCTTGCGTGCTTACGATTGTGGCCGGCGGCCTTCGGGGGCTAGCCAAGCCGCCAAATATTGCGTCGGGGCCTCTTACAGGTCTAGAAGTGTGGTGGCGGGTGCCAACACCCGGCACGCGTCTGCGGAGTGTGACCTCCTTCACGGACGGCGTCGCCGCCGGCACCTGGAGGGGGTAACGGCTGCGTCGGGTCGACACGGAGGGAATCTTGCGGTGGGTTTGGCCCGGACCTTGTTCCGAAGTGTTCCTATGAGCTGACCTACCACAACCGGGTGGAGAGGTCCGTTGGTCAAATCCCGTCTGGTGAAAGTCAAAGGGTTAGATCTCCTAGTCAACTCCTGCAGGGTTTGGCAGGACGGGGGCCTTGGGGGGTAGCAATGCCACCGGAGCATCACGCGGGGCCCTCCTACATGCCTTAAGGTGTGGTGGCATGTCTGAAGAGATAGCACGTGGCTCCAGGGTGTGGCCCCCCTCATGGAAGACGATGACACGGTATAGTAAACGTTCTGCGGTAATGGTGCAGCGTGAATATTATTGAATACTTTGAGCGCGATAAAATCATGATTTTCTTACATGGCGTGGGAACATCTGATATAGGACGGATGGTAATTTTTCATAATTTTTGGTGATGCAGAAATATCTGAACACTTCCCTCTACGCGGGTTGCTTTTGCATGTCTACGATTGTGGCCGGTGGCCTTCGGGGGCTAGCCAAGCCGCCAAATCTTGCGACGAGGCCTCTTACAGGTCTAGAAGTGTGGTGGCGGGTGCCAACACCCGGCACGCGTCTCCGGAGTGTGACCCCTTCACGGACGGCGCCGCCGCCAGCACCTGGAGGGGGGAAACGCCCGTGTTGGGTCGACACTGAGGGAATCTTGCGGTGGGTTTGGCCCGGACCTTGTTCCAAAGTGTTTCTATGAGGTGACCTACCACAACCGGGTGGAGAGGTCCATTAGTCAAAGCCAGTCCGATGAAAGTCAAAGGGTTAGTTCTCCTGGTCAACCGCTCCAGGGTTTGGCGGGACGGGTGCCTTGGGGGGTAGCAATGCCACCGGAGCATCGCGCGGGGCCCTCATACATGCCATAAGTTGTTGTGGTGGCATGTTTGAGGAGGCAGCACACGACTCCGGGTGTGGCCCCCCTCACAGACAGCGATGACATGGTATAATAATCGTTCTGCGGTAACGGTGCGGCGTGAATATTATTGAACACTCAGAGCACGATAAAATCATGATTTTCTTACACGGCGTGGGCACATGTGATATAGGACGTATGGTATTTTTTCATAATTTTTGGTGATGCAGAAGTATATGAACAATTCCCTCTATGCGGATTGATCTTCGCGTGTCTACGATTGTGACATGCGGCTTCCGGGGGCTAGCCATGCCACCAAATCCGCCAAATCTTGCGTTGGGGCCTCTTAGACGTCCAGTAGTGTGCTGGCGGGTATGCTAGGGTGTCGAAAGAGTCATGAAAATATTAAAGTGGCGTTAAATTAAGAATTTTATAAATAAGACCCATGAAAACTAGTCGACAGAAAATAGGTTAGAATAATAATACTAATTAAGTAGTAAATATAAATGCAATGAAAACCATCTTAAACTAATTTCGCACAAATGTTACGTGGTGCAAAAAATCCACAAATATGTATGCCTAGTGCTTTTATCGGGCACACTGCTTATATGTCCTAGAAGCCGAGTGCCTTCTTCGGGCACACAGTTTATATGTCATATAAGCCGAGTGCTTGCTCCAGACACACGGCTTATAGGTTGCTCCGTGACGGTGCCGTCAACCACTACCGTTGCAGACACGTGGCAGATGTCTTTACCGAGTGTGTGTTGTAAGCCGGCAGGCCCGTACCGGACACATGTGCAGCATGTTCAATTGCACAGGCCCCCAAATGACCAGGGGCCCCATTTTTTTCTGTACACTATTTCTCTGAACACTTATGCAAATATGCTTCTTAATTAATGACCAATCAATGTATTTTTTAATACGTAGTACTACTAGTATTCCTTGGGAACATGCACGGTAATACTAGCTCCCAGCACTCCATCTCACGCACGCCTCTCCTCCTTCTCCTTCTTCCTATTCTCTTTCTCCGTAGTCTCTTTCACTTCCAGCGACCCATGCAAATCCTTTGCTCCATCGCACGGCTCCTAGCTTAATTCCTTCGCAGTTTCTCCAAAATAAACATCTATTTACGCTCCACCCTCAATCCAACATCTATTTATTAGGTGTCTCCTCTGCTTATTAGATTTTGTTGCTGCTTCTACCTATGTTCCCCGACTAGAGCTTTAACAAGACTATCAGAACTCATAAAAAAAGTTTGTTTATATGTTCTATTTCTAACACATCATATACTAATCATTTGATCTTAAAAATGTGCTCTTGATATCTTTTTAGCAAAATAATCAAATGGCATTTTGGAGGAGATTGCTTATGAAAAACAAATTGAAGATTTTGTATCAATGACTGCTAGAAGGATGCATGTTTATGCTAAATAATGTACTAATTTTGAGTTTTGAGAATTTGAGTATAATTTTTGGCAGATTTTAACATGATCCCTCTGACCCCCTGTTTTTACATGTGAGGTAAGAAGGTAAGAGTTAATCGGACCACTAATAAATAAGATTAACGGCTCAGATCTATTATATAATCTTATCTCTCATGTGAAAAGAGGAGGTAAGAGGGACCATGTTAAAACTGCTCATAAATTTTTGTTTTCCTAACTGTCAATGGTTATATCAAGGGCTTAATTTTGGATGTTGAATAGGGCCCCCGTTTTCTCAGGTACGGCCCTGTAAGCCGGGTGCCTTTTCACGTAGATACCGTGTGTTTCATATAAGCCGTGAGCTTTTCTGCGGTACTCGGCTTATAAATGACCATAAGCCGAGTTCCTCTTATTTACTGGGTGTTTTTTCTCCAGACTCAGCTTAAAGAAGCATAAGCCGGGTGCCCGAAAAAAAGCACACGGCTTATATGCCAACAGACGGGAAACCGGGATTTTCCTGTAGTGATGGGTCCCAAGGACCCAGAAACTGCGTTAGACCATCTACAGCCAGCATATAACAGTTTTTTAAAGTCTCAGTCGACTGAGACTTGGTTATGTCTCAGTTGATGCTATATTTGTTCGATCGAGATCTGTGCAAATTTTTTTCTAGCCTTTTCTCTCTTCTTATATACTATTTTCCCGGTTCTAAAATAAGTGCCTTAACTTTGTATTAATTGTAGTACAAAGTTATACAAAGATTGAGACACTTATTTTGAAAAAGGGAGTATCATTTGACTAATATTTGGTTAAATCTCAGTTGACTGAAACCTAGCCACACATATACTAATTTGAAACCCTAAACGTCCTTGTGTCCGTGCGGGTCGGCTTTGAGGCCCTACCTTTTGTGCCATACAACCACAATACCTACTTTATACCCTTTTTTTGGACCTTTTATCAAACAGATTTGCTATTTCACATCTAGATGTGAAATAGCTATCTCATATCTAACTCCACAGCCATTGGATCTCGTCCTGTCTTTAAGATTCGCGCAAGTTGTTTTTTCTGTCCCGGTCGTGCGTTTCGCTCGCGTCGGTTGTTTCGTCTGTGCGCGCAGCCCATCTGTAGCGGGTTGTGTTGTTTTGCCTGTAGCGGGTCGTGTTGCTTGTTGGGCTAGGGGCTGTTTGTCTGAGAGAAGATTTTGGAGAGGAGGGGGCGGCGTTCATTTTCCCCAGTTTGTCTCCAGAAGCATTCACTTCGGCCGTTCCCCATTCCTCTTATGCTGTTCCCCATTGCTCTTGGTAGTTGGTGCTCGAGGCGCAGCAATTTCTGGAGAGAGGGAGACACCATAGATAGTGAGTTGCCTGTTCTTCTCCCCTGTTCCTCTTTTTCTGTTGTAGTGTCCATGTGTTTTTTGTGTTTCTTGCTCACTGATTTAGCAGCATCTATCTAGGGTTTGCTCCTCAATGTCCCCAAATGTGGGTAGGGTTCGTTTAGCACCATCCATCTTCTTTGTTTCTTGTTTGTTTGTCCATCGATTTAGGGTTCTTTGCCCCGTCCAATCTCCCAAAATGTGGGGTAGGGTTAATCAGATGTTCCATCTATCTAGGGTGGGTTGGGGGTTTTGTTCCTCAAATGTATCCAGATATGGGAAGGGGGGATTCGAAGTAGATGGTTAGTGTGCAGAGAATACAATTATTTTTTTTGTAGTTTTTGGGTGATTTTTACTGTTGGGGGTTTGAATGATGAACTATGGACATTTTTTTATGTCCTGGTATACTCATCATTCTATAGATAGTTGGTTTCTCCTGTTAAGATTTTTTGTACAGTAGTGATAGGTTTCATTAGGTTTGCTCCTCTGTCCAGTGACTTTCCTTCAGTTAAAGTTGATCCTGGAATCTGTAAGAAACAATTCCATTATTTCTGAAGTGCACTTTTGCTTGATGCTTTCGCACACCGCACCATAGTTTCGACAGTTTGATGACCATATGGTCCTCTTTTTCTTTTTTTCTGTTAGGTGATCCTGAAAGGTAGTCTGAAAACACGAGTCATCCATATCTAATTGCATTTAACAAAATCAGATGTGCATTTAATTGCCTAGTTATTTGATCGTCGCAGTATAGTGTTTGTTGTTTTCTACTGTTTGTCTTGTCTACTGTTTGTTGCTTACTACTGTTTGCTCGCCGCACAACGGCAGTTTTGATGTTTGAAGTAGCGAAGTTTCTTAATGTACATAGGGATTTTTCTATGTTGTCAGTTTCACGCAATTTGTGGGAGCGGGTTGCATTTTTTCAGGTAGTGAATTGTTTTCAGTGCCCTCATGGGTCTAGTTGTTGTGTATAGAGAGAGTCAGTGGAATGATAGGATTTTTCGTATTTTTGGCAGCACCGAGTTGGTATCTGGATTATTGTTTTTGCTAGATTCAGTGGCAGATTGTACATTGTTTAATCTTTTTCTAGGTTTAGGGTTGAAATTTACTAAGCAATTTTTTTGTCAGGGCTAGATTCAGTTTGTATTCATCAAGGTTTTCATTTATCTTTTTTCAATCTATATTTATGTGTTTTGTGATTTTTTTTTTTGATGTCAGGCGGTGGCTATTTTGTTGGGAGTGAGAAGGGGAGGGGAGGAGGGCGGCAGTCAGATATGTGTCCTTTTCTAGGTTTTATGTGCAGTTTTTTTTTGGATAGGTGTATAGGTTAAAGTAGTGTGCATCAGTGGTTTTAAATTTGTGTACTGGTGAGATGGACAAGAAGATGATGCATCTTTTTTTCACTAGCAAGTTGATTGTGCACGTTTACAGTTTTGCCTTCTTCGATTGATTGGTAATTGGTTCAAAAACCCCAACTCAAAGAGGCAGGATAGATAGATGGCCTCTTTGTGGAAGGATAGGATTTTTTTTTGTAAGTATGGGCATGTATGTAATCCATGTTTTTTTTTCATGATTGATATAATCTTTGTAGTAATAGATAGTGCTAGTATTGTAATTGGTCCGGTCGGTCAGCGAGTAGTATCTACTTTGTTTAGTCAATACTCTGGAAAGATGATCTAATTAGTCTCACAGATTCAGTTATATGCATAACTCTAGAAAGCATATATATGCTTCTCTGCCGTAAGTGCCAAGATTATCCTTTTGTGTGTCCATGATACCTGCTGGGTTTGTCTGTCCATGCTACCTGCTGGGACTTGTTGGGGCTTTATTATTATAAATTCAGTCTTTCAGCCACTTTTTTTTAATATATTTTTATTTCTACTTTCTTTCTGTTTACTAGCTACATTTTTTACGCAATAACAAGAAGAATTACGAGTATATGTATTTTTTGTTCAGCTATGCGTGTGGTGATGAGAAACAAGGGGGTGTAATAATTGCATTTTAGTTGTGTGTTTTTTGTAAGTTCTGAAACATTTAGTTTTTTCGAAAAACGTATCATCTAAGGGATGTAGTTTGTATTCACCCCAGCTGCAAGGCGGACTCGCAACTTGAGGGATGTAGTTTGTAATCGTCCCAGTTGCAAGTCAATCATGTGCTCGCAACTCCGGGATGTAGTTTTGTAGGTGATTCTAGTTGCAAGTCCACGCTCAACTTGCAACTCTTGGGACGGGGGGGAGGGGGGGTGTTGTTTTGTTTGCGCCACTGACTTGCAACTCGAGGGATGTAGTTTTGGTAATCGCCCGAGTTTGCAAGTCAACCATATACTTGTAACTTACGGATGTAGTTTTGTAGTTGCCCTAGTTGCAAGTCCACCCTCAACTCGCAACTCGGGCGGTGTTGTTTTTTGTCCTTGTTTCGTAGTAGTTACAATTAGACCCTCGACCTGCAACTAGGGGTTTCTGTCGGCCCAGTTGCAAGTCCACAATCGACTCGCAACTCGAGGGGATGTAGTCTGTATTCACCCTAGTTGCAAGTCAACCATGTGCTCGCAACTCGAGAGGATGTAGTTTATAATTGCCCCAATTTGTAGGTCAACCATGTGCTCGCAACTCGGGGATGTAGTTTTGTAGGTTCCCTAGTTGCAAGTCCACCCTCGACTCGCAACTCGAGGGGTTATTGTTTTTTGTTCTTGATTCATGGTAGTTGCAATTAGACCCTCGACCTGCAACTAGGGGTTTCTGTCGGCCCAGTTGCAAGTCCACCCTCGACTAGCAACTCGGAGGGGGGGGTGTTTTTTTCCCACCACAACTGCAAGTCCACCCCGACTTACAACTCGAGGCATGTATTTTTTGTAATCGCCCTAGTTACAAGTCAACCATGTACTCACAAGTCGGGGATGTAGTGTTGTAGTTTCACTAGTTGCAAGTTCACCCTTGACTTGCAACTCGGGGGGTGTTGTTTTGTTTTCACCACAGCTGCAAGTACACCCCGACCTGCAACTCGAGGCATGTATTTTTTGTAATCACCCTAGTTACAAGTCAACCATGTACTCACAAGTCGGGGATGTAGTTTTGTAGTTTCACTAGTTGCAAGTCGACCCTTGACTTGCAACTCGGGGGGTGTTGTTTTTTGTTCGTGTTTCATGGTAGTTGCAATTAGACCCTCGACCTGCAACTAGGGGTTTCTGTCGACCCAGTTGCACGTCCACAATTGACTCGCAACTCAAGGGAATGTAGTTAGTAATCGCCCCAGTTGCAAGTCAACCATGTGCTCGCAACTTGGGGATGTAGTTTTTGTAGTTGCCCTAGCTGCAAGTCCACCCTTGACTCGCAACTTGGGGGCGGGGGTGCTGTTTTTCTTGTTTCATGGTTGTTGCAATTTGACCCTCGACCTGCAATTAGTGTTTTATGTCGGCCCTGGTGCACGTACACCCTCGACTCGCAACTCGGGGAGTGTTGTTTTGTTGTCACCCCAGTTGCAAGTCCACCCCAACTCGCAACTCGAGGCATGCCAGTTGCAAGTCAACCATGTACTCGCAACTCAGGGATGTAGTTTTGTACTTACCTTAGTTGCAAGTCCACCATCGATTCGCAACTCGGGGGGTTGTTTGTTTTTTCTTATTGTTTCATGGTAATTGCAATTAGACCCTCGACCTACAACTAGGGGTTTCTGTCGGCACAGTTGCAAGTCCACCCTCGACTCGCAACTCAAGGGAATGTAGTTTCTAATCGCCCCAATTGCAAGTCCACCCCCTCAATTCGCAACTCGGGGATGTAGTTTTGTAGTTTCCCTAGTTGCAAGTACATCCTCGACTCACAACTCGGGGGGTGTTGTTTATTGTTCTTGATTCATGGTAGTTGCAATTAGACCCTTGACCTGGAACTAGGGTTTCTGTCAGCCTAGTTGCAAGTCCATCCCCGACTCGCAACTCGAGGGGTGATGTTTTGTTTGAAGTCCACCCCCCGACTCGCAACTCGAGGGATGTAGTTTGTAATCACCCCAGTTGCAAGTCAACCATGTACTCACAACTCGGGGATGTAGTTTTGTTTTCCATGTCACTTTTTCCAAGTCATCCCCTCGACTTTTTGCAACTAGTTTTTGTGTACAGTCACAACCATTTTCCTTTTCATTTTTTTGTTTGATTTTTTGTAGGTGCCCTAGTGTTTTCAGTGATCTCCCTTTCTCGAATCACTATTTTGAGTTGACATTTTTTTGCAAGGCAAACCCTGTAAGTGCCTTTCCTTTTTGCAGGGTGACTCAACACAGGGTTCTACACTGAACTGCCCGTCTTTCAACTTTTTATAGGGGGCTTTCTGTAAGATGTCCAAAACAACAACAGCTCTCCAATAATTATCCACATTGACAGATTTTTTTTTGTCTGAGCACTGTTTGAATCAGTGGAGTAGAGGAGGAAGAGACGGGGGCGACAAGCTCGAAGCCCATGGCGACCGAGATCGCCGGTGATGAGCCCCCGCAGTGCACCTCTGCTTGAAGCAGGAGGCACCCGCTATGAAGACGGTGGGCGAGCGCTGCGCGGCCGTCGAGGCCTACGGCATCCACACCGCCGATGACATCTGCGCCGCCGACAAGCCACCAAAGTTTGGCCCTGCCCGCGAGCTATGCGCGGCTGACGGGATCCTCGGTCTCGACACCGTCCCGGAGTTCTCCACAGCTAATTCTCGGCAAGTGGCAGTGAGTACTTCATTTCCCCTCCTCTCTTTCTGAAAACGTGTGTGCTTTGTGTTCGTGCTACGTGCTCAAAATTGCTGCCACACAGATCGATTTTTGTGCTCTGGGTGTCTGCAGGTAGATATGTACATTGTTTCTGTAGCCCTTCCGGCCCTGCTTTTTCCCGTGAGGGTAGTTGCCCTCGTGCCTGTGTTGCCCTACGTTCGCGCTAGCCAGATAGTATTTGTAATTCAGTGGTGTGATTCGTTACGTTTATTGTTGCATAGGTACCAGAGTTGAGGATGCACAATGAATTCAGAGCAAAATATCCCTCACCAGATAGTTGTTTTTCATTCTTTAGTGTACATGTTTAGAGAGCATGCATTATGTTTTTTCAGTTTTTGTAATAGTTCCCAGTGTACATGTTCAGGGTTCATAGAACATGCATCCTGTGCTAACTATGTGTTTTCTGAAGCTAGATCATACTGTCATTTTGGGTCAAACATAATGTTATCTGTGTGTTCTTGTACCTATGGTCTGTCAAACAAACAAACAAGCCCAACAAAGAAAGGTCCAGGGGGAGGACGGTAGTTGGGCTGGAAGGGGTGGGCTGCCCACAACAAACAAACATGAGGTGATCGGAAGCAACGATGCTGGTTGTTTTTGTCAACTGGTGAGGACAGATTACATGATGATGTCAGTTTAGATGTGAGATATTATCTCACATCTAGATGTAACATAGATGGACCCTTTATCAAATAGGTTGGATGCGTCGTCGCCGTTCGGAGCACGCTTGCATGGACACGGGCGTGCGGCGCCCCGGTTCCAGCATGGGCACGCGATCCGCAGCTAGCTAGCTAGGCTGCACGCACGCGATCGGCGGCTAGCTAGCATGCACGCACAAGATCACGCGCGAGGGCGTCTGTGGAGGGCGAGTGTGGGGACGGTGGACATGGCCAGCTCGAGCTCCTCTCCAACTTCTGCCACAGAAGCGAGGCGAGCCAGCTCACGCCGCGGCCAGGAGGACCAAGATGTGACGCGTCTTGCGCGGGAGTTGATGACTTGTTCGTCCTCATACGGCGGAGGGCCAATGGCGGCGTGCTACGGAAAGCCTCCACGCCTCCACACGGATCAAGTAGGTGTCGCAGGAGCTCCGCTGCATCGCGTCCGTCAAGCGCCACCCCAGCCGCATCGACGGGTCCAGGACTCCAGGTATATCGCCGCGCACGCACTGAAGGGACTCAAGCTCATCAGCAAGCCCAATGGCTGGCCCACGGTCGAGAAGCACTTTGACGAGCTTGCTGAGAATGGCGGCCAGCTAGCCAGCACGCGAGGTCGTCAGTCGCCTCCCCCGCCATCGTCAGCCGCCTCGTCCGCCCGCGCCGTCACCTCCACGAGGCATTGCCACCTCTGCTCGCACTGTTGCCTCCTTCAATCGACAGAGAGATGAGAGAGAAGAAAGAGGAGTGGGCTAGCTGCAGGTGGGACCGTGTGGAAGGCCTATGAAGTGGAGTGGGGTGCAAGGGCGTGACCGGGCTTTGACCGTGCATCCCCATATTGCCACCGAATTTGGTCATAGTTTGAGGGGTGTCGATCAGTCCAACGATTAGGGAGGAAGTGAAGGGTTCGGTTGGGTCATCTATTTTTGAGCGGGCATTGACCGGATGGACGTTTCGACATTTTGGGAGGAAATAGGGGATCCGGCTGTAGATGTTCTTAACTCTTAAATCGGTGTTACACTATAAAGGAAAAATTACAACTAGATCCCCGTTTTTTTCATGGAGGACAAGTCGACTGGAAAACGTTTCGTTGTACGTTGATTTCGCTTGATCATTGGACGGACATCATATGGCATGGGGTGTGGTCCTCCGTCCGCAGAGTCCACGGCCACGGCGGTGGCGATGACCCTGAGCGGAAGTGGTGCATCAAAGCCGGCACCGCAAGGAAACGGATCGCCCGGAGGTACCTCAACCAAGGCCTTCAGACGCTGTCGTCGCTCCTCTGCAGGCAGGCGCTGCTGTCCTCCGGAGCGGGCGGCTCCTCCGCCGGAGCGTCGAGATCCCGTACGGCACACATGCCGGTGAAAATAGAGCCGGAGGAGCTCCCGCAGCTCCGGGAGGTGAAGAGGGGGCCGGAGCTGGAGCTGGAGTGGTGGCGGCGTCGGGCCGGAGGATTTCCTCCCTCCGGCGGAGGTGGATGCCTCCAAGGCCGCCATCCTCGCGCGTAGTGTGTGGGAGGAGGAGGAGGCGGCGGAGCAGCGCCGTCAACAGGAAGCCGACCTCGACAAAGTCCTCCTCGAGCAGGGGCTCGCGAAAGCATATGCCTTTGAGAACAACCTGGCAGCGTGGCCCCATGAAGCCAAGGCGCATGACAACATCTACAACGACCTCGTCTTTGACGACGATGAGTGAGCTCCTCCGCCGTGGCACCCGGATGGCTCTGGTGAGCCAAATTTAGCATTAGGGTTAGGGTGGCCATTGCTCCTCCGATCTAGTTTGTAAAAAATCGATTGTGTATGACCTTTTTATGATGATCAAGTAAATATGAACGCTAGTAGTCCTATTGGAGTAGTTCAATTTCTCGCGCGAAGTTTTAATCTTAAATTTTGCATGTTCATTTTAAAGTTTTTGTTCTGCCGTGGCATGCCACGAACTGTAAACACACTTTTAAGTTCTGCAATGTAAGGGGTCTGCTAGAGATGCTCTTAACCTAGTGATAGTATGCAGATCTTCGTCAGGGAATACGTGACCCAGTGGTGGTATGCAGATCTTCGTCAAGGAATACATGAGGCTATCTATTCCGCAAGAAGCCAAGGCTCCATAATGGCATGCATATCTTTGTTCAAAGATCTCCATAGCTATCATTCGAGTCTGCCCTAGTCAAGAAGGAAGCAAGACTATACTATCCGGCAACAGCATCTACCGGCCAAGACCCGGGAACGACCTAACCCGACAACGACTGTCCCTATACTATCCGGCTATATTTTGCAGCGACCGCTGGAGCCAGCCCTTTGAGGCGCGCAAAAACTCACGATTCCGGCACTGGAAACGCTTTTTTAGCGCGCCGCGTGTTCCGCAGCCGTTGGAGATGCTCTAAGCGAAAAAAGGAGAAAGGGAAAAAAGGAGGAAGGGAAAAAGGGAGAAAGTAGGAACAAGGTTATATACTTGGTAGAACACCAGTAGGAGCACAAAATGCTTCCTGTTTCCAGGAAGGACTTGTAGCTTATCATCCACCAACATAACCACGCACAAAGCAGGAGTAGAGTATTACGTAACCATGCGGCTTGAACCTGGGTAAATCATCATGTTAACTTTGTGCATTTCGGTAGTGTATGTCCTCACCTTGCGCCCCACTCAGGAATCAACAATGGGACGTGTCTCGTGTATGTTGCGCACACGCACCCCAACATAATGCCCTTGCATCTTGCACAATGTAAATGGTTCACGAAGCGAACCAACCCGTGGTTAGATGGTTAGCGGGACAGTGGTATCCCCAGCCTAACAGGATTCAAGTCCTAGTGCTCGCATTATTTCTAGAGACCTTTTACGGTGCATCAAAATAATATGAGTCGTCCATTTTCAGTCAGTTAATGGACTAGATCCACCAATACTATCAAAGCAATTCAGTAGTATATTTCGTTCAAGGGGTAAAATTGAGAGACTTAGAAAATAAATACCCAAATTCTACATCCATTGAGGAATCCGTGTGTTTTCTTGTCCTGCTTGGACCGGTCCGGCCAAATACTTTCCGGCCGACATTCAATGCAACAGAGACAATTGTACACAGCGATGGATCCTCGCCGGCTGGTATTTTTGGCCGAGGAAATCACCATGTACAATAGATTGATTGATCATTTGTGGATACATGCATTAGTGATCCGTCGATCAAGCCGGCGGCGGTGGCCTCATAGGAAGCTGCAGCGACGACGCTGCGACTGATCAGGACGTCGTACCGCCGGTTCTGTGGCCTGCTGGTAGATTTGATGCCAGGTCGGGGGCTTGGAGCTCCCACTTGAAGGGCACTCGGGCAGTCAGGCTAGCTCTGATCGATATTGGGCATGCGCTGTTGATCATTGGCGATGGCAACGACGAGGCCTCACGAGGATCGTCACCGCGAGGGATTTGACAAATTAGGAAATGAAAATAATGACAAAACTACCCCGCTAATCAACGGCTGAGATGATTCAATACTACTCGCTTTCAAAGGTAGTATGATGCACCGTAAAAAATCTCAATTTCTAAATTTATTTCAGAATTTCCGACGATGCGCTTTCAGTGGGAGGAGCCGTTTTCATCGACGATTAGGCGTCTATGATGGCTTCGTAAATCTCAAGATGATATGTCGATTCAGTCTCTCGGAGGTGTTCATAGGAGTAGGTGTGCGTTCATAGGGATGAATATATGCGCATATGTATGAGTCAGTACTATGTTAAAAAAAATGATTCACAAAGCTAGCTAGGTGCATGCACATCTCAAAACCGAAATAAAGAAAAGCTTTCTGCATGCATGTGCATCGGCGCATGTGGACCCTCCTGAAAGATCAGCTGTCAGCCTGGCCAGTGTACCACACGGACAGGTGTACTGTATATATACACCAGACCAGACCCAACTGTTAAACCTCACACGTCACAAATCACAATTCATAGCGCACAAGTACGTTCGTGCATAGTACATCTCGCGAGGACAGTAACAATGGCCATGTCCTCCAACCTCGCCCGCTCCCTCCCGGACAGCCCTGCCGGGGACTTGCGTCCGGCGTCGCTGCTCTCGAAGATGGCGAGCCGTGGCCGACGCCCGTCTCAGCTAGTCACCTCCGCGGTGTCGGCCGACGAAGCGCCGGCCAACATGTCGCCCGGCTCCGTGGTCGGAGACATGGAGCGCGGCACTCTCGCCGAGAAGACAGGCCGCTCCGACGGCCAGCTGACGTCGCGGTGGCGGGAGCTCCACGGCAGCAACGACTGGCAGGGGCTACTGGACCCCATCGACACGGTGCTCCGGGGAGAGCTCATCCGGTACGGCGAGTTCGCGCAGGCCTGCTACGACTCCTTTGACTACGACCGCTTCTCCCGCTACTCCGGCAGCTGCAAGTACCCGACGCGCACCTTCTTCCAGGACGTGGGTCTTGCCGGCGTCGGCTACGAGGTCACCCGGTACCTCTACGCCACATGTCACCCAAGCTACCCAAACTTCAGCATCTGGAAGCACAACCCGGGCGACGACAAGCTGTGGAGCGAGTCCGCCACTTTCGTCGGCTTCGTCGCCGTGTCCACGGATGAGGAGACGGCGCGCATTGGACGTCGGGACATCGCCGTCGCCTGGCGCGGCACCGTGACCCGGCTGGAGTGGGTGTCCGACCTGACGGCGATGCTGAAGCCGCTCACTGCATGTGGGGTGCCGTGCCCCGACCCGAGCGTGAAGGTGGAGAGGGGGTTCGTCGACCTATACATCGGCAAGGACCCGACGTGCCGGTTCAGCAGCTACTCGGCGCGCGAGCAGGTGCTCGCCGAGGTGCGGAAGCTGGTGGAGCGATACGCTGCGAGGGGCGAGGAGGTTGGCGTGACGGTCACCGGCCACAGCCTCGGCAGCGCGCTGGCCATGATCAGCGCCTTCGACATCGCCGAGAGTGGAGCCAACGTGTCTCCGTCGGCCGGCGGCAAGAAAGCGCCGGTGTGCGTCTTCTCCTTCGCCGGACCGCGCGTGGGGAACACCAGGTTCAAGGAGCGCTTCGAGGGGGAGCTGGGCGTGAAGGCGCTGCGCATCCGCAACGTGCACGACATGGTGCCCAAGGTGCCCGGTTTTCTGTTCAACGAGGTGATATTCCCGGCGGTGCTGCTGCGGGTGGCGGATGCGCTAAGGGTGCCGAGCGTGTACACCCACGTCGGCGTCGAGCTCGCGCTGGACCACATTGTGTCGCCATTCCTCAAACCCACCGGAGACCTGGCGAGCTACCACAACCTAGAGGCACACCTCCACCTGCTCGACGGCTACCGGGCACATGGCCAGCCGTTCGAGCTCGGTGGAAGGGACCCGGCGCTGGTCAACAAGGCCGCCGACTTTCTTAGAGACGAGCACATGGTGCCTCCCGGGTGGCGGCAGGAGGAGAATAAGGGCATGGTGAGGACGGAGGACGGACGATGGGCATTGCTGCAGCTTCCGAGGGATGTTGAAGCTCACCCGGTCCCGGATGACATCGACATCCACCTCGCTGCGCTCGGCCTCCTTGTGCAGGAGCAAGATGGTATATGATCGAGCACATGATTCATATAGCAAACCAAAGAGGATTCAGATTCTTTTCCAAGGATTTTCAATGTTTTGGAATGTAACTCTTTTGTGTGTTTATTGTCCTTTAGCTATTGCTGAAGTTTTAGTTTGATCTCGAGTTTGTATCAATGTTTTTGAACTCTTAAACATCTAAATTGTTTACATTTCTTCACATGTCCCTCTCATCGCTGTTATAGTCATTACATGGCAGCAGTTTCAGACACTAAAAACGAAATTCAAAAGCTAAATCATGTGTAGTACTAGTGATTCTTTAAACACTATGAATGCATATTATTTATAGTATTCCAGGACAATCATAGATCTCAGTATTTAAAAAAATTGCATGTTTTTAATGTCTATTTGGTCTATTTTGAATTTATCTCATATCTCAGTAACTTTATGAATAGAATACATGTTATTTTGAATGTCAATTTGCCCTAATTTTTTGTTTCCCATCTAGTATATAGCAAAAAAAAACTACCACATTACGGGTTAGGGCTGCAAAAAGCTACCACTTTTTTTTTTATAATTTTTAAAAATCTACCACAAAATTGGCTGGCTGTTTCAAAAAACACTAATGACTCGATGATTAAAATTAGATCCGGATTATGACAGGGCGGGCCCGCATGTTTGTTTGACCGCTAGGTTGACCCTTAAGTCTGATGTTATGACAAGTGGGCCCCCATGTCAGCTTCTTCTTTGCCCCTTCTTCCCTAGCACCACTGACCTCATTTTCCTCCGTCAATGGCCATCATCAAGGGGAGCCGCGTCTGAAGCCATCGGGAGGGGAGGCAGGGTAGGGGAGGAGGTGCACTTGAGACCGTCGGGAGGGGAGGATGAGCTCGCCGGCTCGAGCCCTGGCCAGATCAGGCTGCCCACGGCCGGAATGTGCGTCCATGGCTGACCATGGCGGGGCTGCCGATGCAGTAGTGAGCAGCAGCCGCAGCTACGGCGATGACAGCAGCGGCTGCGGGCAACAACAGTGAGCAGCAGCAGGCAGCAATGAAGAGCAGCAACGGCGGCCGAAGCTACGGTCCGCACCCTGTGCGCGGCGCTGGATGGGAGACCGACGGAGGTGCGGGAGGAGCTCCTCACGGCCAGCGGCCAGGGCAGCAAAGATCAGAGGTGGACCTAGCTCGCCGGCCGTCGACAGGACTCCTGTAGGTGTTGATGGCGCGGGGCGTCGTTCTCGCTCGCGCAAGCAGCTAGCGGCGGTGATGTGAATCGGGAGGACGGATGGTGTCCAGATGTGAGCAATTGCTGCTTGCCGCCGGCCATGGCCGCCGCAGCCACGGCCAGAGCAACGCTGGTAGACCAGCACATCGGCTCCGACGATGAGCTCCTGGTGAGGACCCGATTGCTTTTTTTATTTTTTTACAGAGACCCGATTGCTTTTTTTAAAATATAACAGGGACCGGATTGCTTTTTTAAAGATATTTGGTCCCCATCTGTCATAACCTGTCAACGGTCAACCTAACGTTTAATACTAACGGTCTACCTGGCGAGTGGGTCCGAGGTGTCATAATCTAGCTTAAAACTCAACTGCTCAACCATTAGTGTTTTTTGAAACAGCTAGCCAATTTTATGGTAGATTTTTTGAAAAAAAATAAGAAAAGTAGTAGTTTTTTGTAGCCCTAGCCCGTAATGTGGTAGTTTTTTTGCTATATACTTGTTTCCCATCAATATTTCTATCCTCTTGATTCTTGTATTCCTTATTTCAAAAGAATAGTTTTGATATATCTTTAAATTTAATAAAGTAAAGGAGTTTCTATGTTTCGTCCTCAGTTTTGTGAATACTGAATAGTTTTAATCTGCTTTCCTTGATTGTGCTTTCAAATGGCTAAATTCCTAATAAAATCTTCTAAATTGCTATAGCAATGAGGAATGCATGCAAAAGACTAGCTTAAGACTAGTCACACTGGAAGTAACATAGGTGGTAACTTCACATTTATCTAGACAAACTATATGACATGGCAAGTAATTAATGATGAAAGAGATGCAAGTAGTAACATAGCTAGTTATTAGGGCATCTCCAGCCGCGCCCCAGGAAGCCCCCCACGGTCACTTTTTCATCGCCGACAGCAAAAAAAGTCTCCAGTCACGCCCCCAGGATCACATTTTTCGCCGGATTCGTCAAAGTTTAGCGTCGGCAGTCTCACCCCAAACCCAGTCCCCCGGGAAGCATCTGGGAGCGCCGACAATGTGTTTATGCATGCAAAGGCCCACATGCAGCCTCTCTCCTCTCACTTTTCACCTGACACACCCACGAGCTCTCTCTCTCTCCTCGTCTTTTCTTCCACCAACCGCACCGCTCGCCGTCTCTTGTCGCCGTGCTCGCCGCCGGGGCCGCCCTACGTGCCTGCTCGCGCGCACGTCCTGAGCCGCGGCAGCTCGTCCGCCGGCATGTGGCCGTGGCGTGGCCGGGTAGGAGCTCGCTGCGTGTGGCCATAGCGTGTGGGCGGGCGGGCAGGCGGGCGCGGCGCTGCCTGGGCGGACGGGCGTGGCGGCTTCAGCCCCGTCTACAAGGCAAGCGACCAGCAACCTCCTCCTCCTCCTTGTTGCTCACGCCGTCATCCTCGCGCGGTGCCTCGGCGACGCCGTCGTCGGGAAGGAGCAGGAGACAGTGGAGGACGCCATGATGAGGTAGGGCGCAGCCGTGGCCTGGACGGCGCGGCGCGGGCGGGTCACCGTCCCGTCCGCTGACCGGCTTGCAGACCGGCTTCACCGGCCGCAGCATGGCACGCGATGCCGCCCGTGCCCGCTGAATACGCGGCCGCCGCCGGGTTCAGCTGCGCCGTGCTCGGTGGCTGCCACCTGCACCTGCTCAGAGGCACCAACATGCGGCCGGTGGTGTTCTACAGCTTCGGCGTGCCGGACATGCTGTGCCGGCGCCACTAATTCGGCGTGTACGTCGCTGGCGGAGAGAGCGGCGGGGGCGGCCTCAAGTCCACGGAGGTCACCGGATGGAGATGCCCCAGCGCTTGCATCGACGGCCGGCTCTACGCCGCTGCCTCCCGCACGCGCCGCTTGAACGTAGGCGAGCGCGGCCATGTTC